>NC_072405.2:35150833-35453863 GCF_028858775.2 Pan troglodytes
CCCCATGCCAAAATTAAACACTCTCTTTGTGCTCCCACGAGTACTACAATTTTCCTCCTATAGTATTACCAACATCTCTGATGTATGACAGTTTGTTACATTTCTTTCTTTTTTCTCTCTCTGCCCAGGGATATCTTGCAGAGCAGGTATTTTGCTTTATTCCCATTTGATATCCAACAATCCCTTACATGGTACATTCTATCTAGCAAGTTTCAATAATGGATGTTGAATTTAATGAACTAAAAAAGCCCCGGATGTTGTCAAGATTGCATTTGTTTATTTAATGTATATAGTTGTTCAAAAGTTCATTAATGGGGTCCAGTTATGACACAGTAATGGGTATGATATACTCTTCTGCTGTAAAAAAAGAGATGTAATTGATTACAATATATGAAGTCCTTGTTTTTAAGCATTTAGGATTTTGATCCTCTGGAGAAGTAAACACATGAGATGAGCTCAATGTTACTCTTTCTCCTTCAGGGCATTTTCTAAATTGTGGCACAGAGAAGTTGTGCCCTAATGAAACTGATCTCTGGGTGGAGAAAACAGAGGTTGTCACCCAGGGAAACTGAGATGGGTGAAATTTGCAAGGCAAGGTGCCACAGAGGAGAGAGCTGTGCAGTGACTTCCAGTGAATCTGTGTGCTGGTTCTCAGTTAAACTACAGCCAAATATTTGAATCTATGGTCAAATATACCCAGTGCAAGCACAGGGTAATTGCCTACAAGAATACCAGTAGGTGGGTTCATTTGATTCTTTGAGGCATGGCCTTAAGCTTTGCCATTACTTTTAAGGCTAGAGCAATGCTGATCTAAGATATACTTTTCTGGGGTCTCAGCTGATCCCAGATTATGGAACAAGCTCTCTACTGTAGCTTGTTTCACCTTCAATGTGTCATGTATGACATCTGGAGTCTCTGTTGAGTTTGCAGCTCTCTGGGACAATAAGTGAATATTTTAGACTGTATGCCAGTAAATTAAACAAACTAAATGAATTGAACAAATTTCTTGAGGTACACAAATTTTCAAAAGTGATTTAAGAAGAAAGAACATTTGAATAAATCAATTTACATGGAAATGCACGTAATCTAGAATTGCCAATTCAATGTGGAAAAAATAAAGTTGGAGGAGTTATGTTACTTGACTTCATGATGTATTAAAAAGATTATCATCTGCTGGGCTTAGTAGCTCATGCCTGTAATCCCAGCACTGTGGGAGGCTGAGGAGTGTGGATCACTGAGGTCAGGAGTTCGAGACCAGCCTGATCATCATTGTGAAACCCCGTCTCTACTAAAAATACAAAAATTAGCCAGGCATGGTGGCGCATGCCTGTAATTCCAGCTACTTGGGAGGCTGAGGCAAGAGAATTGCTTGAACCTAGGAGGCAGAGGTTGCAGTGAGCTGAGATCGTGCCACTGCACCCTAGCCTGGGTTACAGAGCGAGACTCCGTCTCAAAAAAAAAAAAAAAGAGAAAAAATGATCATCATCAAAACAATATTACATTAGCATTAAGGACAGACTAATAGATGAATAGAAGAGAACAGAAACTCTAGGAACAGGCCAAGATGTGAAAAATGATTTTTCAAAAACAGTATAAAAGTAATTCAATGGAGGAAGGTAGCTCAATGGGGGAAAGTCTTTTCAACAAATGGTGTAAGAGTAATTGAATACCTATATGAAAAAATGACCATCCTTGAACGTAGAAGAAATGGACATATTCCCAGACACATACAACCTACCAAGACTGAATCAATAAGCAATCAAAAATCTGAATAGACCAATAACAAGTAATAATATCAAAGCCACAATAAAAAGTTTCCTAGCAAAGAAAATCCTGGAACCCAATCAATGGTTTTATTGCTGAATTCTACCAAATATTCAAAGAAGAACTAATACCAATCCTACTCAAACTATTTCAAAAAATAGAAGAAGAGGGAATGCTTCCAAATACTCATTATATGGGGCCAATATTACCTTGCTACCAAAACACATGAAAAATCATCAAAAAGAGACATAAAAAACCCCAAAACAAAATTACAGGATAATATCTCTGATGACCATTGATGCAAAAACCCTCAGGAAAACACTTGTAAACCAAATTCAACAACATATTAAAAAGATTATTCATCATAACCAACTGAGATTCATTCTAGGGATGTGAGGATGGTTCAACATATTCATATCAATCAGTGTGATACAGCATATCAATAGAATGAAGGACAAAAACTGTATGATTATTTCAATTGTTGCTGAAAAAGCATTTGATAAAATTCAACATCGCTTCATGATAAAAAGCCTAAAAAAATTGGGTATAGAAAGAACATATTCCAACACAATAAAAGCCATATATGACAGACCCACAGCTAGTATTATATTGAATTGGAAAAAGTGAAAGCCTTTCCTCTAAGTTCTAGAACAAGACAAAGATGTTCACTTTCACTGCCGTTATTTAACATGGTACTGGGAGTCCTAACTAGATCAATCAGACAAGAGAAAGAAAGTAAAGGCATCCAAATTGGAAAGGAAGAAGTCAAATTATCCTTGTTTACAGATGATATAATCTTATGTTTGAAAAAAATCTAAAGACCACACTGAAAAGCTATTAGTACTGATTTAAAAATTCGGTAAAATTGCAGGATACAAAAATCAGCAGCATTTCTATATGCCAACAGCAAACAGTTTGAAAAAGATATTTAAAAAGTAATTCTATTTACAATAGCTACAAATAAAATAAAATACCTAGGAATAAACTTAACCAAAGAAGTGAAAGATTTCTACAATGAAAACTGTAGAACACTGATGAAAAAAATTGAAGAAGACACACAAAAAGTGGAGATATTCTATGTTCATGGATTGGAAGAATCAATACTATTAAAATGTTCATACAACACAAAGCAATCTACAGATTCAGTGCAATCCCTATCGAAATACGAATGACATAAAATAAATAAACTTAAAATTTATATGGAACCACAAAAAACCAGAATAGCCAAAGGTATCCAGAGCAAAAAGATCAAAACTGGAGGAATCACACTACCTGACTTCAAATTATACTACAGAGCTATGGTAACCATAACAACATGGTACTGGCATAAAAACAGACATACAGACAAACAAAACTGAATAAAGAACCCAGAAATAAATTCATACATCTACAGTGAACTCATTTTTGACAAAGGTGCCACGAATATACACTGGGGAATGAACACTCTCGTCAGTGAATGGTGCTGAGGAAACCAGATACCCATATGCAGAAGAATTAAACCGGACCCTTATCTCTTGCAATATACAAAAATCAAATCAAAGTTGATTAAAGACTATGAAACTACTAAAACAAAACATCAGAGAAACTCTTCAGGACGTTGGGCTGGCATACATTTATTGAGTAATATCCCAAAGCACAGGCAACCAAAGCAAAAACGGACAAATGGGATCACATCAAGTTAACAAGCTTTTGCACAGCAAAGGAAACAATCTACAAAGTGAAGACACAATCCACAGAATGTGAGAAAATCTTTGCAAACTATCCATCTAAAAAGAAACTAATAACCAAAATTTATAAGGGGCTCAAACAACTCAATAAGAAAACATACAATAATCTGATTAAAAATGGGTGAAAGATATGAATAGACATTTCTCAAAAGAAGACATACAAATGGTAAACAGGCATATGAAAATGTGCTTAACATTATTTATCATCAGAGAAATGCAAATCAAAACTACAGTGAGTTATCTCACCCCAGTAAAAATGGCTTTTATTCAAAAGACAGGCGATGACAAATGCTGGTGAGGATGTGGAGGAAAGAGAACTCTCATACACCGTTGGTGGGAGTATGAATTACTACAGCCACTATGGAGAACAGAATGGGGGCTCCTCAAAAAACTAAAAATAGAGCTACCATATGATCTAGCAATCCTACTGCTAGGTATATACCTAAAAGAAAGGAAATCAATATATTGAGGAGACATCTGCATTCCCATGTTTTTGGCAACACTATTCACAATAGCCAAGATTTGAAAGCAACCTAAGTATCCATCAACAGCTCAATGAATAATACAAACGTGGTACATATACACAATGGAATACTATTCAGCCATAAGAAAGAATGAGGTCCTGTCATTTGCAACAACATGGATGGAACTGGAGGACATTTTGTTAAGTGAAATAAGCCAGGCAAGGAAAGACAAACTTCTCATGTTGTCATCTATTTTGGGGAGCTCAAAATTAAAACAATCTGACTCATGGAGACAGAGAGTAGAATGATGGTTACCAGTGACTGGGAAGGGTAGTAGGAGGGCGAAGGTGGGAAATGGGGATGGTTAATCTAAACATATAGTTAGATATGAAGAATAATATCTAGTATTTGATAGCATAACAGAGTGACTACAGTCAGCAATAATTTGTTGTATATTGTAGAATAACTGAGGGAGTACAATTGGAATGTTTGTAAAACAAGAAATGATGAATGCTTGAGGTGATGAAAACCTCATTTATTCTGATATGATCATTACACAGTATATGACTGTATCAAAATATGTCATGTACTCCATAAATGTATCCTACTATGTATCCATAAAAATTATGAAAAAAGATGACTCTCGAACTATACTTATACTGTGCACAAAAATTAATTTGTATGGAGTCTGAACATAAACATAAAAGCTAAACCTATAAAGCTTTAAGAAGAAAACATCGAAAAATACCTTTGTGATCCTAGAGTAGTGAAATATTTCCTGGATAAGACTTGGAAAGTGATAAATGTAAAAGTAGATAAATAAGCTTGATCAAAATGCAAACTTCTCCTCATCAAAAGATGGCATTAACAAAATAGACAGAACACAGCCTACGAGACAATACAGACAATGTAAATTTCTAACAAAGTACTTGTATCCAGAATATATGCAGAAATGCTACAACTCAATAATTTTAAAAGTCCAATTAAAAACAGATAAAAGACTAGAATAGACACTTGACATAGGAAGATATACAAATAGCTGATGAGCACAGGAAAAGATGCTCAGCATTGCCAGTCATCAGGGACATGCAAATGAAAAGCATAATGAGATACTACCACATACCTACTACAATCACTCTGCAAAAGAATATTTTAGAAGTTTCCTTTTTTTTTTTTTTTTTTGAGATGATTTCACTCTGTTGCTTAGGCTGGAGTGCAGTGGCAAGATCATAGCTCACTGCAACCTTGAATTCCTGGGCTCAAGAGATCCTTCCACCACAGCATCCCAAGTAGCTGAGGCTACAGGTGTGTGCCACCACACTTGGTTAATTTTTAAATTTTTTGTAGAGTCTGGGTCTTGCTATGTTGTCCAGGCTGGTCTCAAACTCAAGGGTCAAGTGATCCTCCTGCCTTGGCCTCCCAAAGTGCTGGGGTTATGGGAATAAGCCATGAATTTCTTGAGAAGTTAAATGTGTATCTGTCTTAGGACCCATTACTCTCCTTAATGCTTACCCAGGAGATATGAAAACACACCCACATGCAGGCTTGTCTATGAGTGTTCAAAGAGGCTTTATTTGGAATAGCCCCAAAGTGGAAACAGTCCAAATTTCATCAATACGTGAAAGTATAAAAAATTATACCTATTACTCTAGAATAAAAAAGAATAGACTATTGATACATGTGACATGCATCTCAAAATCATTATCATGAATGAAAGAAAAGAGGCCAGAAAGATTCATACTGCATGATTTTCTTCATGTAGGAGTCTAGAAATTGCAAGGTAATCTACAGTGATGGTAAACAGATCAGTATTTGCCTGGGGACAGAATCCGTAACTCCATGGATTCCATGGGTGTCAGAGTTGTGCTCTGACTTATCTGACATATATCACTATTTGATGAACAAATGATCATATAAAGTGAAAAATCAACCTCTAAACTAAGAGTTTGGGATCTAACTCCAGAATAACACCAGTAACCTCTGTGTGTCTCATTGGAAGAACATATGATGCTTCGAGGATGGTTATGTCAGAGAGCAAATGAGATGGTGTGTGAAAAATAATAGTAATTATAAGATCTGATAGAAATTTAATTTATTCTTATTGTTTGTTATTAATAGCTAGAGATAAGCCTGAAATTATAATTTCATAGCCCATCAGTGAGGGCAACGAAGGATTTGCATCAAAATAAGCTTTGGAGTCAGTCTCTCTCTCTCTCACATGCATACACACATACACACATGCTCGTATGCATGCACACACAAACATACACCACTCAGGTTTCATAGACATTATTTCTGGAGATAAAGAGTATGGCTCTGAATTTTGTTTCTAATGCTGTTGGTTGTTTGCATGCTAATTCTAGGCTAGGAATCAAATCCTAAAACGTCGGTTATATTGTGTCCCACTGTGATCACCAAAAATGGGGCTCTCACCTCTGCCTACCTGGCTCTTCACTTGAAGTCGCCTTCCTCATTTGTCCACTCTCAATTTACACCTATTGCCTCAGTATGGTTATCAATTGTGCTTTCTTACATTTTGAGTGTTATGAGCTAGACAGTAAATTAACATTGAATTAATATTTCTGGTTTGGATCTACAAGGTGGGAATTATTCCCACTTTAAAGATGAAGCAAATCGCTTGTCTACTACGCTACAACATTGTCTTAGAGAAGGGAGACCAAGACTCTGGGTAATACAAGACTGAATACTTACTGCGTGTCCACTCTATGCCCAGTACTTTCGAAACGCTTTCCATATATTAGCTCATTTAATTTTCCAAAAATGCTAGGAGGATACCAAGACATTAGTGTTATTACAGATTACAAAACAGGCATGAGAGGCTAAGTAACTTGCCCAAGGCCATGGAACAAGTGAGAGAGATGGAACTGGATTTGAACTCTGGTACCCCAGCTCCAGAGCTGGTGGGTAATAATTACTTGCTATGAAAAGTATTACAAGGCTTTCTTTTTTGTGTTGCTTCTACCTGGTACAAGAATCTTGATGAGCCAAGAGTTACTGGAACTTCAGTAAGCTCATTACTTGAACACATTTATTTTTAACCATTTTCCCCCCCACATAGATTTGGCATTATTAACAGAGCCAAAGCCAAGTGACGTTGGCCCTTGATAAAGACACAGCTTATCAGAGCCTGTGCCCCCTTCCCCCTAGGCATCTTCTATCACTGTTGCAGGTGCAGGCCCCCTCCACACCCACTCTGGAAAGCTGAGGGTTGTGGCTGGTTCTCCTTTTCTAGGACATTCCCTGAGGCCACTTCTGGCAGCCGCCAATGTGCTTGCTCTTCCTATTTTATCCTTCCAGGCATGTGGCAGCTTTACCTAATGACCGAACTCCCAAATGTTCCCATTCTGTCCTGCCTCTCTTTTCCCCTTACTCCAAGAATGACCCATTATGGGGAATTAGCACTGCCCTGTTTTTAACTGGGTTGCAATTCATGCAGCCTCCTAACTGCAAAATCACTTCCCTACAGCCTTCCTTCAGACAAGGTGGAACTGGCCCCAGAAGCTGGGTGTTTACACCAAAGATTTTTTTTTTTTTTTCGAAAGCTGCCTTCTGTTTTGCTCTTCCCTTACTGTATAACAGATAGCAGGGTGCAAAAAGCCCTTTATCCTGTTAATAGTGGCCTTAGGTAAGAAAAAAAAAAAGAGCATGATTCAAGTTTTCTGTGGCCTCTGGCTCAGTTGAAATGGAATGTAAGTGCAATGCCAGAGCCTGGTAAAAATAGAAACTCCAGTGTCCAGACTCCTCTCCAGATGGTGTGGGAATCCAGATAGCAACTCATCACTAAGGAGGGCCACCATTAATTAGTGGGAAGATGTCATGCCTCACACTGGGGAGTAAATGAAATGGCCTATAGCTTAGAATGGAACCTCTCATATCGCCAGAGAGTTCGAGGTTTCTCCCTAAGTCTCTTTACTCTGGCTTAACCGAGAGTTCGGTCATTACATAAAGCTGCCACATGCCTGGAAGGAGGAAATAGGAAGAGCAAGTGCAGTGGCTGCTGCTAGAAGTGGCCTCATGGAACATCCTAGAAAAGGAGAACCAGCCACACCCTCAGCTTCCCAGAGTGGGTGGGGAGGGGGCCGGCATCTGTTATAATGAGAGAAGATGCCTAGAGGGAGCTGGACCCAAACTCTGATAAGCTGTGTCTTTACCAAGGGCCAAAGTAGCTTGGCTTTGGCTCTGTTAATAATGTCAAATTTATGTCGGGGGTAAAGTGCTATAAAAATAAACGTGTTCACTGAACGAGCTTACTAAAATTCCAGTAACTCTTGGCTTATCAAGTTTCTTGTATCAGGTAGAAACGACACAAAAAGAAGCCTCGTAATACTTTTCACAGCAAGTAACTATTACCCTTCATAAGAATCACAAATTTAACCCCTTTCCATTAAGCATAGCCTCCTAAAAGGAATTAGCTTTGGGCCCTGGGCAAGCCACTGAGCTCTGCTATTCTCCCCTTCTTTATCAATGTCATGAGGGTGATCATACTGATTTTCAGATTTTCACAGGGCTGCTTCTTTTGATAATTAAATAATAAGAAGGTACAAGAATCAAGAAGAGTGACAAGCACATGGGTGGCTAAAAATATTAACTGAAGAAATCAAAGCAATACAAATGTTTGGCACCACTAAGTTGGAAAGAGTGTATGAGAACTGGAGGGAACCCCTCTGCTGGTCAATTTTTATTATTTGGAGTAAATGTCATCTCTCAGAGAAGCTGTTCTCAAAGATCATGTTGCATTGTTAATTTTGGTATCTGTCTCTCTTAATAGACAGTGAACCTTCAAAGTGGGGAGGACCATGTCATGTTCAGGTCTCATTATAGCATGTAGTGCATAAAGGTGCTTGGATGTTTATTGAATAAAAGAATGAGTGAAGATTTGGAATAATGGAAAACATTGGGAAGTGTGTTTCTTTTGGTTGGAATGTAGCATGATGCAAACTAGGAAGTTACTTAGAATGTCCAGGAAAAGACAGGAGAGGGCGGCGTGGGTGGAAAACAGGACTTGAGGAGTACTGAGCAAGAGACACACCAAAGAAGCCAGGACCCATCCACCTTATCTCCTCACCTATAAATTCTGCTCCCCTCCTCCTTTGCAAGGTCCAAGCCTCACAATATGGCTCCCTCTCTCCACCATCACCTCCTGCTCCTCTTTGGAAAAGGAACCACAGTTCCCAAGCTCTTTATACTAGACACAGGGCTATGCATTCTGCACTTATTTTTTCTAAGTTCATACTTTGAATAAGTAATACATTTATGTGGCTCAAAAATTAGAACAATATAACAAATTATACTCTAAGGTGTTATACCCTTGACTTTATTTCCCCTATCCCCCTTCAATCCCTAGACATAATCCTTTTAATTAGTTTCTTTTTTATTCTTCCAGTGTTTTATGCAAATATAAGAAGTATGTCTATATATTATTTACTTATGTTTCCTACACAAAAGATTGCATACTACATATACTTCTACATATTGCTTTTTCCACTTAATAGAACCTGGTCCTCTTTTCCCTATCAATGTGTAAAGATCTTCATCCTTTTTTATAGCTGTGTAGTATTCCATTGTATGTATTTAGCATAGTTTATTCAACTAATCTTCTAGTGCTGGATTTTTTTCATTATATACACTGTGGAAATGAATAACTAATAATTTTGAACAGTTTTTTGAACTTAGCCTTTTACCTGATCGTTGATGCCTTTTCTTCTTTGGTGATCTTGGCAATTCTTAGGACTCTATAGATCACTTCTATGCTGATGACAAAGCCCCATTGCGGTGTGCATCCCCTTTCCTGCTTCTAGCTGCCTTCCTGATCTATTACAATGTGTTATGTCACAAGCATCTCAACAGCAACTCTAAACTTGACCTCATTTTCTCCTCCCACCCTCCTTTGCTTAGGAGGTTTTCCTAATGAAAAGTATACACTGAGATGTCACATTCTCTCTCCTACTCACCAAGATAAGAAACTTCAGTTGCCTGTGATTTCTTCTTTGCCTTGAACTCTACAACCATTGGGTGTAACAAACACATTGTTTTCTTGCATAACATTTTGGACATATGTCCTTTCTTTTCATTCTTATTGTCATAAATAACTGATTTTTCCACTTTTCTCTTACATGTCCTCTGCAATAATCTAGACAGCTTTGGTAGGAAACATCTCACAACTTGGGTGGGATCATTTTTCTGCCATTAGAGGTATCCCAATGCCTAATGAAGAAAGTGTACATTGCTGTTTGTAATGAGAAACTTGCTTTCTCTTTATTGATGAGTGAGCTCTTTAGGAGTAGACACCTGCCTTATTTACTACAATACCCTTACCACCTGCCATGATGCTGGGCATAAGGTATGTGTTCAGTAAATAATTGTTGAATTTATCTCTGCAATACAATTTCAATGGGCATTTCCAATCTTATCTCCCATTATTCCCCTAAACGAACTTTACTGCCAAAGCTAATTTGAACTATTGTCCAGATATACTATTTAACTTTCATGACTTGGATTATGCCATTCTCTCTGCCTAGAATATTCTTCCCTCTGTCTCTATGTGCTACTCTGTTCAGGTACTGAAAAGCCAACAGTTTCCAAGACCCAGCACCTCTGAGAAGTTGTATCTGATTACCCTGAAAACACCGAGGCCCAAAAGAAAGCAACTTCCTCAGTAGAGGAAATGGAACCAGAACCCTGATTTCTCAGCTCTCATGAGCCTAGAAAGAGTAGAGACTCTAAGATCCAGAACTGCACATTTTATTTCCCAGTAAGCCATGACATCCTGCCTTGGAGGCTAGAATGATACTTGTCTTACAACTTTATTGGATAATAAGGAGGATCCCATGGAATGATGGAATTAGTAATCATTTATAAAAGCACAAAATCTTATAAACTGTAGTGAAGTATGTAGTGCATTTCTATTCAATTAAATAAACATGTATTAAACTCCTCCCTCTACTATACACTGAGCAATGTGCTACAAATGGAATGGTTTCTTTCCACAAAGCGCTGAGTAAGAGAAAGCTGTGGCATTATTGAATCTATTGATTTAGCCTCAATAAATGCAGAAGGATGTCATCTACTCACACGAAGATAAAAGGGTTACAATCATGGACATGGCTTACCTCTCTAAATAGCTCGCTATATAATTTTGGCAAAGTTCCTTGAACAATTTGGTCCTTAGACTTCCTAGGTTGTTCATGGAACTTTCTTCTTAGATTATTATACCCTGTTCTGTGTCTCAGTTTGCAATTTTTATCCCAGCAGAGGAACTCTAGTTCTAAGAGGGAGATCTGCCCTTGAAAACCGGCTGCCCTTATTACTTCCTGCCTTTCTTTTAACTGAGCTCCACTGGCTCAGACACATAATTTTTGTTAACCATGAATGCTTTAATAAACTCAGAGGTCGAATCAATAAAGCCAAGATTTTTGACCAATTGTGGTCAACACAAGTACCAAAGTAAATTTTTACAAAAGGGTCACCATTCAATTTCTAGTAATTCAGGGCAAATTCCACGTTGGGTTAATTTCATGCTGCATTTCTGAATTCCCAAAGCAGTTTCTACAGAATGTCATCATGACTGTGGGTTTTTTCCCTTGATCCGTCCTAAGACTTGGTGACAGGCAACAAGCCTAAGACAGCCATTCTGTTTCACTGGGGAGAGAGATTGCATGTGTACCTGGAATGAACCATCTGCTAGAATCTTGCAGCAGTGTGATAATGGAGAATAAAATGGAGAATTGTTCAAGGATCTTAGTTGAAGGTAACAGTATTTACGGGATGACCTGAAACAATTCAAATAAGAAAGCCAGCTTTGAGTAACAATATCCCACTGCTATGTCACACTAGTGAGGCAGCTCTGGCATGGTCCAGCTTAAAATATGGCTAGTGATTTGATTGTAAAATATTAGCTAGTTCACTGGAGAGCTGGCACAGGACTTTAGAGGAGACCTGGACTCATTTTTTCAGGTCTCACTCTTCAACCTCAGCATGCTCACTCCCATAGAATCATATATGACCAACACATCTTTGTTCCTTGGATGGCACTTTTGCAGTTATTCTTAATGAGCATGCTTCCTACTCAACTGACCCAAAATAGTTTGTAAGTAAAATAAAGAGAATTGCCCTAATTTCAACTATGATTAATCAATTAGTTGAAAAATCAATTACCTGAAAAAAAAAATCCAAGATTCACTTGGCATGACTTTTTAGTCTTTCATCATTTCCCACATTTGTGCTCCTGTGTTCAACCAGCTTTGGAAGTAAATTAATAGAAAAAGTTGAAGGAACTGCTTTGAATCCATACAAGACATGGTTTATCAAACAGCTCACTAGCAAACATAGACGAACTTTGGGTGCATTTCTTCATCATCATTTTTGTGTGAGGCCCTAGGGTGAGAAATAGAAATGAAGGCTGGATTCTGTCCATTTGGGTCTCACTGTCTAGCTGTCTTTTTTTTTTTTTTTGAGGCGGAGTCTCGCTCTGTCGCACAGGCTGGAGTGATCTCGGCTTGCGCCATCTCGGCTCGCTGCAAGCTCCGCCTTCCAGGCTCACGCCATTCTCCTGCCTCAGCCTCCTGAGTAGCTGGGACTACAGGCGCCTGCCACCACCCTCGGAGAATTTTTTGTATTTTTAGTGGAGACGGGGTTTCACCGTGTTAGCCAGGATGGTCTCGGTCTCCTGACCTCGTGATCCACCCACCTCGGCCTCCCAAAGTGCTGGGATTACAGGCGTGAGCCACCGCGCCCGGCCCTCACTGTCTAGCTTTCTAAAGACAAACTGGTATTTACACCAATCTCTCCTTGTCACTGCCACGAAACTCCAGTCCACTAGGGCCCACTCAGAAAACCTTTCTCAACTGATGGGAGCATAAAGTTTGAGATTTTGCGATCACTCTTAAATTTCTTCTATGTTTTAGATGGATATAACTTAAGATTTGTAAAGTTCCAAATCTTCAGATATAGAACATTTCCAGCACCTCAGAAGGCTCCCTCATGCTCCCTCCCTATAAAGGTAACAACTATTCCAATCTCTGACACTACAGCTTAGTTCGATCTGCTTTTGAACTTGACGTAAATGAGGTCACGCGGAACGTACTATTTGTGCCTGACTTTGTTTACTCAACATTACCTCTGCGTGATTCATTCACGTTGTTATATGCATCAGTGCTTTGTTCCTTTTTATTTATAGTAGGAATATAACACAATTTATTTACCTATTCCACAGGTGATGGGCACTGGAATAGGTAAATATTACAAATAAAGCAGCCAAAAACATTCTTACAAATATCTTTGGGCTGATATGTCTTTTCTAAAGAAATCAAAATTTCTAATTTAATAAATTATATGTTTTCTAGCTTGGAAGATGAAGACAATGAGATCTAATGAAATGAGAGGCTGAGAAAACTGGACCTGATTAGATGCATCCAGACGTAACCTGTGCAAAAACCATGTTTTTTCCATCTTCGACATTCTCATGCCCTCTTCTTCCTCCTCCTCTGCTCCCACTCTTAGCAGTGGCAACTCCTGCTGACCCATTTTTCTTCTGAGGCTTTTCTCATACTATCTTCATATTCTGTCAACTCATAACCACTCAGAAAATTTAATATCGAATAACTGATACTTAGGTTAAAATAATGGTTACACTACTCTCCTGAATAATCAAATAACTAATAGGTTTAAATAATAATGACACTACTTTCTTAAGGATATATGCTTATTTACAGGAAACAGGGATCTATCTCTGTGGAGAAATTTTAGGAGTCAGTAAAGTTCAGGAGATAGTTTTTTAGTGGGTAAAACTGATTTTCAGTACCAGAAAATCATAAAATGAACAACTTTCTTGTGAAGCCAGTTCTTAATACATCCAAAAAAGGGAGTTGCCTTTTTATTTTATTTATTTATTTATTTATTTATTTATTTTCTTTATTATTATTATTATTTTTTTGAGACGGGGTCTCACTCTGTCGCCCAGGCTGGAGTGCAGTGGCACGGTCTCGGCTCACTGCAAGCTCCGCCTCCCGGGTTCACGCCATTCTCCTGCCTCAGCCTCCTGAGTAGCTGGGATTACAGGCGCCCGCCACCACGCCAGGCTAATTTTTCTGTATTTTTAGTAGAGACGGGAGTTTCACCGTGTTAGCCAGGATGGTCTCGATCTCCTGACCTTGTGATCCGCCCACCTCGGCCTCCCAAAGTGCTGGGATTACAGGCTTGAGCTACCACGCCCGGCCTGCCTTTTTATAATACATTTAATTTTTTAAAAATGCTGATAAAGACCTCTAGTTTGATATATAATTCTCAGAGTTGCGCTATCGTCTAACTACAATTTTCCACTGTGAATTTTAGTCATACCCTTCCTGTCAATTGAAAGCTAAGGGACAGGTAATAAAAGACTACACTTGCATTAATAGTAAAACATACTAGGGAAAAGTTTTTCAGTTACAGTTTCAGAAAGTTGTTCAGTTGCTATGAGAGTGGAAACTAAATATTTGCTTCCTTCTATTACAAACACAGCAGACCAACCTAACCTAAGTCACCAAAGGAGCAGTTAAAATTATTTTCAGTGACATCGTGGGGCTAGGCTTTTTAAAGCAGGATTGAGAAGAAGGCAAAACAACTATAAGGTATCCTTTTGTTTTTTCTTTCTTAACCCACTCATCTAACTTTCTGCCTCATTGAGCTTCCTTTTTACAAATAATGAATTAAGTAAGACCCTACTTGCAAGAAAACCTGTGGTTAAAAGGGATCTTAATTCCTCTTGCCTCTATCCATCCATCCATCCATTCATCCATCCATCCATCCATCCACCTATTAATCCAGTCAACCATCCCTCAGATGCTTGGCTTGGATCCCAGGCTGGTGGGTTACACTGTGGACATCCATCCTATGCTTGAGTGTTTCCAGTGATACGGAATTCATACAAGCCAAGCAACCAGCTCAGTTCTGACAAGGTAACAAAGTTGCCTAATTAGAAGGTAATCAATAGCTAGTTTTGATAAGGTGGCATTTTTTCTCATTATTTTATTTCCCATTTTTTTAAACTTTTTTTTCTAAACACCGGGAAAATAGGATATTAAAAACAAAAAGCAATTTCATATGTAAATGTCTTTTTAGACTAGGCTCAAAAACCTGGACACGGTGAAGGATGATGTTGACAGCTAACATTTTTCTATCTGACTTGGAGCAGGTGAAAGATTTCTCTACAAGTGACATGGACCTGCCAAGCCAAACCAGTGATCCTCAGGTCAGGCCAAGCTTTGTAACTTGGGGCCCACAGATGTGGTTTGTTTAGCTAGCACAATATTTTTAAAATAATGAGTTAGTTGCCAAGTTTTAAAATTAGACTGTTTCACATAAAATTTGAGTCTGGCTGATCCTAACAAAAAGAGGGTGCTTATTTATTTTTATAAAGTTTTTTTCTTAGCTTTAAAGGAGTGGTTTTAGTGATTACTATCTCCTATGGTGAAAAAAAACCACACTTCCTAGAATTAAATGATTCCTTTTTAAAATTTTTTATTTATTTATGTTTCTAGAGACAGGGTCTTGCTCTGTCGCCCAGGCTGGAGTGCAGTGATATGATCACAGATTACTCCAGCTTGAAACTCCTGGGTTTAAGCAATCTTCCCACCTCAGCCTCCTGAATAGTTGGGACTGCAGAATAGCTGAGACTTCAGGTGTGAGCCACCACAACTGCCTAATTTTAAAAATTATTTTTAGAGATGGGGTCTTGCTATGTTGCCCAGGCTGGTCTTAAACTCCTGGCCTCAAGGAATCCTATCACCTTGGCCTCCCAAAGGCCAAGGATTACAGCTATGTGCCACTGTGCTTGGCCAAGTGATTCCTTTCATTTAGCTTTAATTTTACTTCTGTTAAATAATTTAAATTTAACACTTCTTTAAAATAAAGAAATATATATCATCTGTTTTATAATTTTCTTTCTCTCCATCTATTTACTCATCCATCTACCCTTCCATCTGGAGAGATGTCTAGATTTGTGTTGGCCAAATGATAATGGTGGTTACTTTAGGATGGTGGAATTTTAGATGACCTTTAACTTTCTATTTTGTATTTTGCTGTGCTGAATTTTTAGTACTTAACATATTTCATTTTTATATAACCTTAGTCCTTGTCATTTAAGAAGTCCTTTAAAATTAAAATATGTCTCTCTTCTTTTATCTCTTGAACTGAACCTTTAATGGATGTGATTAAGTGAAATCTAAATTAATGGTGAATGCCCTTTTTCAGGTAACAAGAAAAATGTGAAAATTTGAGCTTCCTTATTAGACAGGCTTCTCCCCTGATATCAATCCTTATGTATTTAACTCACTGTAGTAATTTAGAAAAACATGTTTTATTTCTTTTATTGGTCAATATAATTTAGATGCATGGGCCAAAGAATCAAAAATTTCCACTACCAAATCCTCACCAAGACTTACTGGGTTAAATCTTGTGGTAAAATATAATAGGATAACAGTCTTAAATAGACACTTGAAATCGCATGCAGATTTCCTTTTCTGGAAATAGGGCATTCTAGAATACTGAAAAATATTTTGCCAGAGAACACCTAGACAGAGTGGAAAAATTTGATAAGCTTTCTTTTACATGCATGGTTAGGTTTGCAAGATAGTAAAATTTTTCCAAGGGAGCAAAAAATTATCCAAAGCACTAAAACAAGAGGTAGCGAAAACTTAAGTATTAATGTAACACTGATTTCAAGCTACCTTATGGGATTTGTTGGTCTTGACAATCAAGTGATGTGGGTTGCATAAACCACATCAGGACAGAAGATGAGGCCTTGGGCTTACATAAAATTGGAAGGAATATAAACAGAGATCCCTACATGCAAGCTTGAACCCTCACAGAGCTAGACCTTTAGTGAAAGGTAGATGACTAGGAACCTGATCAGTCTCAGCCTGGATACTGTCTGTGGGAGAGAAAGGTCTCTGTTGAGTACTGAACAAGAATAAAAATAAAGCATACCAAAACTTGTAGAATGCAGCCAAAGCAATAATTGGAAAAGTGCAGCCTCAAATATTTCTATCAGAGAAGAAGAAGGCTGAAAATTAATGAGCAAAGTAGCTGTCTGTGTTCCCTATAAAACCAAGAGTAAGGCAGTGAGTGATTAAGTGCTAATGCTTCACTGGAGAGGTTCCAGGGCAGAAGGAATGAGAGAAAAGGGAAATGAGACAGGGCAGGATGAGAAGCGAGGGAGGGGGCGTGTCCAGGTGCTGCTGGTTGCTTTATCATGAGCCTTGAAAAGTCGCTGGTTCCATGGCAGCTGTACCCATTTGGTCACTCTTTGGGATCTCCAGAAAGGCAAGACACAGAAACAGTGCCTCACAGCAGCATCCCGAGGAGGTGTCCCTCTTAGTGTAGGCCTGAGGGGGTGGGGAGGAGCAGCCCTACAGGATAGATGTAAAATCCCACCTGGATCTGTCTTTCCTATATTTCCTTTGGAACAAAAGCCTTAAATTGGCGTGGGAAGGACACAAACCCTGTCACCTTCAAGGAATTGGAGAAAATCCACTGAAACTGGGGAAGGGCATGAGAAAAACCGTATTCCATGAAGGTGGGATAAACTTGCTGGGTTCAGACCTATTGATTGGGATCAAGGCAAATCACTGAGGGACTCCTCTCCTGAGACCCAAGGATGCAATGCCTGCCAAGGACGAGACTTAACCAGAGCATCAGAGCACACCCATGTGCTGCCCCTGGAACCAGTGTAGCATACATTGAGTAACAAGTAACAGTGGTCTATGGCTGGGAGAAGGGCAAAAACAACAAGAGAGGTGCTCATGGTGTATGTGTGTGTGTGTGTGTGCATCCACATTGTGTGCACACGCTCATGTGCACACGCCTAACACACTGAGGCAGCCTGCATGGCACCCAGACCAGAGCACCTGTGCGATCACACAAACACTCGAGTGGACACTGGCTCACTCACGCCTCCATGTGGCACCTCAGTGCCCACCAGCTGCTCAGTACCTTGTCCATACACACTTCTTGTAGCACAATGGGAAGACCTAAAGTGGAAGATGGAGAAGACCCTATGAAAGCCCCTGGCATGCCAGCCCCCATCCTACAGGAGTTTGAACCTCCCTCTCACTCATTGCAACAAACTAACTCAAACATGTCATAGACTCAAATGTAAAACTCCAAACTGTAAAACATCTAGAAGAAAATGTAGTAGAAAAATCTTTGTCATCTGGAGTTAGTCAAGGATTCTGGGGTTAAAGATTTCTTAACTACAACTCCAAAAGCATGACCCATAAAAGAAAGAAGATAAATTGGGCTTCATCAAAATGAAAAACTGTTATTTAAGAAGTCTGTGCTGAGAGAATGAAAGGCAAGCCATATACTAGGATAAAAATATTTACAAACCATATATCTGATAAATGACTTGTATTCAGAATATACAAAACCATCAAACGAAGTAATAAGAAAACAGACAATTCAATAAAAATAGAATTGAAATATTGGGACACATACTTCACCAAAAAGATAAGCAAATGTCAAATAAGCAAATGAAAAGATGCTCAACATCATTAGTCTTTAGGAAAATGAAAACTAAAGCAACAATGAGATACCATTTTACATGTATTAGGATGGCTAAAACCAAAACGAAAACAAGAACATCCTGACAATTTTGTGTACTGGATTGTTCATATATTGCTTAAAATAATGCAAAATGATACAACCAATTTGGAAAACAGCTTGGTGATTTCTTATAAAGTTAAACATACGAGCCGGGCACGGTGGCCCATACCTGTAATCCCAGCACTTTGGGAGGCCAAGGCAGGTGGATCCTTTGAGTTCAGGAGTTTGAGACCAGCCTGGGAAACATGCAAAATGCTGCCTCTACAAAAAATACAAAAATTAGCTGGGCATGCTGGCCGATGCCTGTAGACCCAACCACTAGGTAGGCTGACATTGGAGGATTGATTGAGCCTGGGAGGTTGAGGCTGCAGTGAGCTGTGATTGTGTCCCTGTACTCCAGCCTGGGTGACAGAGCGAGACCTTATCTCAGGTAAACAAAAACAAAAACAAAATAGGCTTATCCTACCACCCAGAAATTCATTTGCTGATGTTAACCCAAGTTAAATAAAAACTTGTTCATTTAAAATCTGTATGTGAATGTTTACAGTGGCTTTAGTTACAAGAGCCAAAATCTGGAATCAACACAGACATACATCCTTCAGCTGGGGATTGATGAATACACTGTGGTGTATCCACATAGTGGAATGTTACTCAGCAACAGGAAGGAACATCCCAACACATGGATGAATCTCAAACACATTACGCTGAGTAAAAGATGCCTGACTCCAAAGGCTACAAACTGTATGACTCCATTTATATGACATTTTTATAAAGACAACACTATAGAGAAAGAAAACTCAGTGGTTGCCAAGGATGGGGGTGGACAGACGGTTTGACTATAAACAGACATGAGAAAATTTCTGTGGGTAATAGAACTTTTCTGTCTTTTTTATGGTCATGGCATGTGACTGCAGAAATTTGACTCACAGAACTGGACACTACAAAGATAAATTTTAGTCTATATAAATGAAATCTTAATATTAAAAATGAAATAATATTAAGTCAAAAAGAATTCCATGGTATCTCACTATCCAAAGACAACCTTATTAACATTTTTTTGTTTGTAAAATTTTCTGAAATCATTTTTAAAAAACTGCACTTGCTGCTTCCTACACATGAACAATAGACCCAGAAAACTTTACAGATGAGTTTTACCAAACATTCAAGGAATTGATGGCTTAACTATCTCAAAGTAAAATACATAGAAAAAGGGGCAAAATTTTTCTAGTTCATTTTATATGACTATAAATAAAAAGAACCAAAGAGAAATTCTGGAGCTGAATAATACATTAAAAAAGAACCAAAGAGAGATTCTGGAGCTGGATAATACATTAATACCTCTGGAAATGAGGTAGAGAGCATCAACAGCAGACTTGATCAAGGAGAAGAAAGAATCTGTGAATAAAAAGGCCAGTAATTTGAAGTTATCCAGAGAAGAAAAAGTAAAAAAATTAAAATAAAAAAAGTGAAGAAAGACTCCAGGATTTATGAAATGTTATCAGGCAAAATAATACATGCATAATGAAGAATTTAAGAGGAAAAGAGAGAGAGAGAGAGAAAGGGGCAGAAAGCTTGTTTCAAGAAAGAACGGTTGAAAACTTTCCAAAACTTAGAAAGGATGTGGACATCCAGACTTTTGATGTTCAGACTTCCACCAAAAGATCAACTCAAAGATGATTACACAGAGACACATTATAATCAAATTATTAAAAGTCAAAGACAAAGAGGATTCCAAAAGCAGCAAGAGAAAAGCAGGAAAATTCCATGAGGCTATCAGTGGATTTCACAGGAGAAACCTTGCTGGCCAGGAGGGGAGTGATATATTAAAAATGCTGAAAGAAAAAGACTGCCAACAAAGCTGTCCTCCAGAATTGAAGGAGAGAGAAAGACTTTCCCAGAGAAACAAAAGCTGTGGGAATTCTTCACCATGAAACTGCCTTATAAGAAATGATAAAGGGAGTTATTCAAGTTGAAATAAAGGGATACTAATAAGTAATTTAAAATCATATGAAAATATAAAACTCACTTTTACTCTAGTATAAAAGTTAAAATACAAAAGTATTAAAATATAGCTATGATAATTTATTAATAAATAAACAATACTAAAAGATGTAAATTGTGATATCAATAAATCAAACGTGTGTTGAGGGAGAGAAATTAGAGGGTAAGTTTTTGTACGCAATTGAATTTAAATTGCTATTAGCTTAAAATAGATTGTTACAACTATAAGATGTTTGATGTAAGCTTCATGGTAATCACAAAGCAAAAACCTTTAGTAGATACACAGAAGATAAAGAAAGGAATCAAAGCATACTACTACAAAATATCATAAAGAAAAATTGTAATATAGGAAAAAAGGAACTACAAAACCGTCATAAAAATTAATAAATTGGCAATAGTAAGTAGCTATCTATCAATAATTACTTTAAATATAAATGGATTAAATTCTTCAATAAAAAGACACAGAGCACCTGAATGGGTTTAAAAAACAAGATCCAAAAACATGCTGTAAAAAAGACTAACTTTAGATTTAAAGACACATCTGAAAGGGAAGTGATGGAAAAAAGATATTGCATGTAAGTGGTAACCAAAAGAGAGCAGGGGTAGCTATACTTACACCAGACAAAATGGACTTGAAGTAAAAATCTGTCACAACAGACAAAAAAGGTCATTATATAATGATAAAGGGGTCAATTAACCATGAAGATATAACTGTAAGTGCACCCAACACTAGAGCACCCAAATATATGAAGCAAATATTACCAAAACTGAAAAGAGAAATAGACAGCAATACAATAATAGTAGTGAATTTCAGTACCCCACTGTCAAGAATGGATAGATCATACAGATGAAAAATCAATAAAGAAATACCAGACTTGAATTATACTACATACCAAATGCTAACAGACATACAGAATATTTCATCCAACAGCAGCATAATGTATGTTTTTCTCAATTGTAGGTGGAACATTCTCCAGGATAGATCATATACTGGACCACAAACAAGTCTTAACAAATTTAAGAAAATTGAAATCATATCAAGTCATTTTTTGACCACAATTATTGTCAATTATTACCTCAATAGTGCTGGAAAAAAAGTGTACATCTAAATCTCAGCCCCAGGGATACTTTCTTGACTAAACATCATTGATCACCACAGGTTTACTTTGTCTCTCTTTGGCTGGATAGTACAGCCATTCTCTTCTCAGTGTAGACTTTTCACCACCTTCCCCATGACATAGACTGAGCATTTTCTGGCTCTTTGCACCTTACACTTTCTCACCTTACAAATCCATGCGTTTGTGGGCACATGCACCATATGCCCATATGCCTATGCCAATATGCGAGCATTGTTAGACAGAATCGGCTTGATGACACTGAGATTCTGGGAAAATGCAGCTTCCATAGGTAATGAGCATATATATCTAGTCACATTAAAAAAAATAGAATTTATTTTGAGTTAATTGTAGATTCATATATGGTTGTAAGAAATAATACTGACAGATTTAGTGTAACCTTTACCAGATGCATTAGGCCATTTTGTTGTTGTTGTTGTTGTTGTTAAGACAGAGTCTCACTCTGTCGCCCAGGCTGGAGTGCAGTGGTGCCATCTTAGCTCACTGCAACTTCCACCTCCTGGGTTCAAGCGATTCTCCTGCCTCGGCCTCCTAGAGTAGCTAGGATTACAGGCAGGTGCCACCACCCCTGGCTAATTTTTGTATTTTTAGTAGAGATGGGGTTTTGCCATGTTAGCCAGGTGGTCTCAAACTCCTGACCTCAGGTGATCCACCCACCTTGGCCTCGCAAAGTGCTGGGATTACAGGCATGAGCCACCACGCCTGGCCACATTAGGCCATTTTAGTGTTGCTATGAAGAAATACCCGAGGCCGGATGAGTTATAAAGAAAGAGGTTTAATTGGCTCATGTTGCTGCAGGCTGTACAAACATGGCTCTAGCATTTGCTTCTGGTGAGGGCCTCAGGAAGCATACAGTCATGGTGGAAGGCTAAGGGAGAGCAGGCAATATCACATGGTGAGAGTGGGAGCAAGACAGAGCAAGGGAGTGGGGAGGCCTCAGACTTTTAAATAAGCAGACCTCGAGCGAACTGAGAACTCACTTTTCACCACGGAGATGGTGTTAAGCCATTCATGAGGAAGCCAACCCCCTGATCCAATCACCTCCCACCAGGCCCCACCTCCAACATTGGGAATCACATTTCAACACGAGATTTGGAGGAGGCAAACATTCAAACCACATTACCAGGTTTCATCCAATGGCAACATCTTGCAAAACTACAGTACAATATCACAACCAGGATATTGACAACGATACAGTCAAGATACAGAATAGTTCCATCCTGGCAAGGAGCTCTCAAGTAGTCCTTTTATAGCCATACCCACTTCCCTTCTGCCCCACCCCGATCTTCACTCCTGGAAATCACTAATCTGTTCTCTATTTCTATAATTTTGTCATTTCAAGAATGTTATGTAAATAGAGTCATACAGTATGCAATCATTTTGGGATTGGCTTTTTCCACTTAGCATTATTCTCTGGTACTTCATCTAGAGAATGTTGCACGTATCAATAGCTTGCTCTTTTTTATTGCTAAGTAGGGGTGTATTACCATTTGCTTAACCCTTCATTCACTGATGAATATCTGGATTGTTTCCAGTTTGGGGCTATTACAAATAAAGCTGCTGTAAAAACTCCTGTACAAGTTTTTTGTATGACCATAAATTTTCATCTCTCTAGAATATGTGGCCAGAAGAACAACTACTGGGTTGAATGGTAATTGCATGTTCATATCTTTAAGAATTTGTGAAAGTCTTTCCAAAGTATGGTATCGTGGTTGAGAGAGAAAACTGTGGAGCCAAACCAAGAGATATCCACCACTTTTGAGTTGTATGTGTCTTGATATGAGAGCAAATCTCTCCAAGACTCAGCTTCTTTGTCTATAAAGCTATGCCTACTTCATAAAATGTTTTGTTAAATTGTCTGAGGGCTAAAAGGGATTATACAAACAAGTTCTTAGCATGCAACTACTCAGAACTTGAAATGTGGCCAGGATCATTGAGGAAGTGAAGCTTTTCATTTACTCAATTTTAAATCACTTAAATTAAAATAGCCATACATGGCTAGTGGCTACTATATCAGACAGCACAGATTTACATTGTTACAAAATGAAGATTACAATAATCCTCACAAGGTTGATGCAGAATGAAGAAAAATGCAAAAGAAAACTGCATGAAAGACATTGTAGTATACAACCTAAGGTGCTATTTATAGACAACAACTAACTCAAGGATGGTTTAGATACAGGCTATATTAATCTGTTCTCACATTGCTACAAAGGAATGCCTGAGACTGGGTAATTTATAAAGAAAAGAAGTTTAACTGGCTCATGGTTCTGCAGGCCATGCAGGAAGCATGGTGACTTCTGCTTCTGGGGAGATGTCAGGAAACTTACAATCATGGTGGAAGGGGAAGGAGGCACATAGCTGGAGCAGAAGCAAGAAAGTGGTGGGAGGAGGTGCTACACACTTTTAATAAACAAATCTCATGACAGCTCACTATCATGATGACAGCACCAAGGGAAGATGGTGTCAAACTATGAGAAACCACCCTTTGAGTCAGTCACCTCCCACCAGGCCCCACTTCCAGCATTAGGGATTACAATTTGACATGAGATTTGGGTGGGGACACAGATCCAAACCATATCACAGGCCAAGAAAGTTTTTCTCTCCTTTCCAACTGTGAACTGTAATTTTTTGTTATAGGCATTAACAGAAGAACAAACACCAGCAAGAAATGAACAAAAAATGAGGGAGGGCAGTGTCATGAAGCAAAATATGTGGCTAGCCTTTCTGCAAAGTGTGCTCTTGTCTGTGACACATGCTTTTTTGGCCACATGGTATAGTGTCTGCCTTCCACACTCTGTCACGTGCTGGGGGCTGGGCATGGGCGGTGACTTCCATCTGCTTCCTCATGGAGCACAGCCTCACAGAATTCATCATCAAGATAGGTCATGAATGGGAATGCACACCAGTGTAATATCTTTGTCCCTGGTGAGCCGTATCTCTGATACCTTCTAAAACGTTAGCTAGAGAAAGCAGAGGTGTTTCATTGACAGGTAATTATTGTTGTCTCATAAAAACTGAATTCTATGAAGAACAAAACCTTTCCTCCATCTTGGAAGTTGGGACAAATGCACTGGTTCGGGGAGCGCTGGGCTAGGGATCAGGCTGCTTGGGCTATCAACATATTTGTGTCACCACCTATCTAAGTGGCACCAGGAAGCCCACCTCCCTTTTTCCTATAAGACAGAGGATCAGGACTAGCTGGCCTAGGACCCCTACCAGGACCATCATTTCATCACTCATACTTGACACCTCATATTCTTGCAACTTCAAGGGCACAACCACTCTCTGATGTGTGTTATAATTATAGTTGTCAAGGTGAAGAACCCGAGGTACCATAAGACTATGGCTTGGTCAAAACCCCACAATATAGTAAGACAGCGGCAGAATTGGAAATGAAATCTTCATACTCCAAGCCTTTCTTTGGGTCTTTGTTCCACGCTGTGTTACTCTGGGCTCATTTAGAAGAAAGTATTGCCCTGGGCTGGAAAATGGAGTGCCCAATGAATAGAGCTGCTTCTTTCTCCTCCCCCTGCCTCTTCTTGCTCAGCCCCCACACCTGCTATACTGGCCACTGTCTGGATGTAGTAGGAGAGAGAAGAAAAGCAGAACAAAATAGGTAGGGGGCAAGGAAAGAGAAAGGTATTAGAAAGGTAATAGAAAGGATGTATAATATTTTCCCATCTGTTCAGAAAGAAAGGCACTTAGAACTTCAGAAGAGCCAGCATTTTTACAGAATCACAAACAGTTTAAGCAAGCAAGGACAGCGAGGTGAAGTGACTCATCCTGGGTAACAGGGGTCTATTTAGTAAGTAAAAACTAATAAAGGATGGCAAAGCATAGGAATTAAGGCCAACTAGAGTCTCCGTGTCAGCCCTGTTGCATGCCCGCCGGGAAGCCACGGTCAAGGCAGCCTCCTTCAAACTTCGTTTTTCACATCTCTGAAAGGAGGCCATGATACCAACATTGTAAGGTTATTGTGAGGATCAAACAAGGTAATGCCTGTAACACAGCTGACCAAAATTTAAGAGCTTAATAGAAGAGAAAATTGATGAGTTTGGGCTAGAACCCAGATATTCCTGTTCAATCGAGTGCTCTTCCCAGTAGAACACGCTGCCCCTCCCCCTTCCTCCCTTTTTGCTCAATGCCAGCATGCTCCCTTAAGCTCTCTAATTAGCTAAATAAAGAGTGCAGACAGGGCCTATGTTAAAAAATGCTTTCTGAGCCAAGTGAAATCCCTAGGGAAGTGAAAAGAAAAGAAAAAACACACACATGGCCAATTACCATAGCATCATTTCATTTCCTCAGACTGACTAATACCCAGAGACAGTCACTTAAACACTAATTGCAGGAGAACAGGTAGAAATCATGTTAAATGACCCCATCTTTATTCCTGGAAGAAAAGACAGCAAGACTCTCCAATGCATGAGTATGTCTGCCTCTTAATCATCTGCAGAAAGAGAAGGCAGCTTCCTTCTCTGATTGAACATTGGATTTTGATGGCATCGTAGTTCTTCTTGAACTAGCCGGCAGATCTGCAGTGTGGAATTGAGTTACCAGTGGAGCAACATGCCAGCTTCCTTCTGACAGCGTTTGGTTGTTCAGAATTCAAGCATGGCATAAAACAATGCCTGCATGCTCCAGAGAGACCCCCAGCCCCCACATGTCCCACCCTGAGCTTGCTAGACCTTCCAGGGCCTCGGTCCCCACATCTGTGTTGGGAGAGAGGAGACAGTTCCTTCTTTAGGGAATGGGGGTCATAGAGATATCTTCACTCTCTAGCTTGTTTTCTTCTTTCTGATTGTAGCTCAGCTCCTTTTCTTTTCTTCTCTTTTCTTCCTGCCTTTAACCATTCTTCCATGAAACACTCAAGTGGGAGAGTTTGGTTGTTTGACAAAAAATGGGGAGGGTGGGTAGGGAGGAAGATGGAGTTTCTTTGTTTTCTAATTCCGCCCTACTTCGTTTCCTATAAGGGGACCAGGAACACTTTTCACTGGTCATCTTGGGGCTTCTCATCCCCTAAAGGCCATATTACCCCAACTTCTAGTTGTCAGCTATCCTTGTCAAAATTTCCTAATTTTCATACTTATATCCCACTTATTCACTAATCCCAGGTCAAGCTTCACTTCCTCCAAAAAGTCTTTTTCAACTATGTCAGCCTTCACAGAGCAACTGTCATTCTTTAGGAAAAATCAAAATTTAGCTTGTAATGATATATAAATTGCACATGCACGCTAATTTATACTCTCCCTCCTGATTTAACAATCCTTAAGGAACAGTCTCTCTTGTATCCTGCGGGCATTCTGGTTCGATACTAGGCACAGGGTTGATTGCCTGTTTGATACCTGCTTAAAACAGAAAATCCACTTCCAAGTTCTGCACACTGGTGTTTGCATGAGGACATGAGCCCCATTCCTGGAATTCCTACAATGTCCCAAGTGCTGAGCTGGGCACTGGCCATGCCAAAAACACATAAACACATTCTGTCCAGAGAGTGCTTACCTCTTCTTCCTGAGAAGATGGCCAGCTCACTTACACACTGAGTTCATTTTTGTCATGGAGATCATGAACAGAGGGTGCATTCCAGCTGAGCTGGTACTTCCTGCCCCTCAAAGCTCAGCTCAAAGTGAGTTTCCTTCTGTGGCCTTCCTCAGGCCATGGAACCTTAAGTTTCTTCATTTTTTTCCCTAAGACAATGAAAAGAAGAATGCTACAGTAATTAATGAAAGTCTCATGAGTGATCTCTTGCATCTATTTCCAGTGGATAGTTGGGTGTTTCTGACTGGCAAGCAGTTCTCCTGCAGACCAAATTCAGGGACCCAGGCTCCTTCCACTTGTGGCTCTGCCACCCGCAAAGGCCTTGGAGTGACCTGCATCCAGAGGGCAATGGCAGGGTCACATTATGACTTTTATGGCTCCAGTGACTCTTGCCTTCATGGGCTCCTTCTTCCATGCAAAAAATTAAAAATTATATTTTATAACTCTATTGGTATAAAGATGACTATATTGTATATAAATATATTTTTTTGGCCAAAAAGTCTATTTTGTTATCTTGATTTTAAAGAAATAGAAACGTTTCCATGAGGCCTTAAAACTCTTGCGGACCTGTGCTCATCTTTGTGCTTACCTCCCAGTCTGACCCCTGCGGTGCTCATCGATCCTATGCCCTTGGATCCAGCATGTGCCACCTTGCTTTGCCTTCTTGGCATGTTCCTGTCTGCCTCCCCAGACAGACAGCAAGATCTTGGGTCTTTTGCTAGCTCCCTAGCACATTACACCAAGCCTTGCCTAGGGCAAGGGTCTCCCAGTCTGATTCCTGAATATGACCAGTAGGAGAGCTATCTGCCAACCAGAAACACCCAGTTCCCAACTGGAAATAGATGCAAGAGATCATCTCATAAGACCTCAGTCAATTACTATAGCATTCTTCATTTCACTATCTTAGGAAAAATGAAAAAACTTACAGTTACACAGTCTGAGGGAGGACACAGCTATGTACGATTGTGCCCGTTCTGCAAATCACTAACCCTCAGTTTCCTCATCTGTAAAATGGAGGGCAAGAACTGAATCTCCCTCATGGTACTGCGTGAAGAAGAAATTAGATGATTCATGCAATGTGCCTAAAATAGTATCTGGCACGTTGTAAGCACTAAATAAAGGTTAACCTTTTTATTATTATGACAATACAACAATGATTCATATTTATGAAGTACTTGCGTTTTTCTAAAAACTGCCACAAGATGATAACATAGCTATAATCATAATGTCTCATTGCAGCCAAAACTTGTTTATGGGAAATGTTGAGGTTGAATGGAAATGTTAAAGACAGATGTGGATTTAAATCTCAGCGTTGCCACTTGCCAGCTTAGTGACATGTGATACTTACTTAATTTCTCTGAGTGTCTTAGTCTGTTTGGGCTGCTATAACAAGATGTCCTAAACTAGCTGGCATATAAAAAACAGAAACATATTTCTGATAGTTCTAGATGCCAGGAAGTCCAAGATCCAGGTACCAGCAGTTGCGGTGTCTGGTGAGGTCCACTTTCTGGTTCATAGAAGGCTCCTTCTATCCGTGTCCTCACAAGGTGGAAGGGACAAGACAGCTCTCTGGGGTTTTTCATTCTTTTCTTTCTTTTTTTTTTCTTTTTTAGCAACAAGAATGCTCAATTTATTTATTTTTTCTTAGCAACAGGAATGCCCAGTCTTGGGCTTTTTCCATAAAGACACGAATCCCAAACATCAGCGCTCTGCCCTTGTGACCTACTCACTTTCCAAAGGTCTCACTTCCTAGTACTATTACACTGGTGATTAGGTTTCAACATACAAATTTGGGGAGGGGTGGACACAAACATTCAGATCATAGCACTGAGACTCTGTCTTCTTACTTGTTTTTATTTTACTTTATTTTATTATTATTTTTTTGAGACAGGGTCTCACTCTTTCACCCAGGCTGGGTTGCAGTGGCGTGATCATGGCTCACTGCCCCCTCAACTTTCTGGGCTCCAGCAACCCTCCCACCTCAACCTCCTGAGTAGCTGGGACCACAGGCGTGTGCCACCATGCCTGGATAATTTTTATATTTTTGGTAGAGACAGGGTTTTACCATGCTGCCCAGGCTGGTCTCAAACTCCTGAGCTCAAGCGATCTACCTACCTGGACCTCCCAGGGTGCTAAGATTACAGGTATGAGCCACTGCACCTGGCCTTTCTTATTTGTAAAATCAGATAATAATACCACTTACTTCACAAGTATTAAGAAACTGTTCTTGGAGTGCTTGACACCAGGCTGCCTTTTCTTTTTTTTCTTTTGTCGAGAATAAAGATGACTGTCTAAACTCATCCATGGTTACGAAAGCTTCAAGTCCTCATTAGAGACAAACTTTGGTGTTAGGCTCAAGAATGCTAGCTCCCTTCCCTTTTCCCTATCCCTGTTAAAATAAAAAACACTACACACCTAGAAGGATAACACATGAGTCCTTCCTCAGTCATTAACACCTTAACCTAAATGTGCTTCTTGTCTCCAGAGAGCAAGCTCTATCAGCTGGGGAAAGAAGGGAGGGTTTAAGAATGTAGGGCAGGGGCACAGGTCTGTGATGCCGAGGACTGATTTTGTTTCTGTTGATTTTATTTTTCTGTGATACTGGCATTCGCATAATATGACAACATTTTCTGGATTTTAGGGGATCACATTCTCTGTCGAACTCTCCTTGATTAAATGAAGTCACAGGGTGAATATTTCAATTATTTCAAGCCTTTGTGGTCAGTGATCTAGTATTCAATTGACCTGAACACTGAAAACAGTCATCATGCCTATGGCTATTTGCTAGGGACACGTGATAACCACATGCAGGAATTCTGGGTAAGAGCCCAGGACCTCATTCCAACCCTGCCTTTCCCAAATACCTGCTCTGTGAGCCAAATTGCTTAATCTTAGGATTCTTTTGTTTCTTCTTTATAATTTTAAAAAGCACAGTACCTGCTTTATAAGGTTTTATGCATGAGATGGTGCCCATCAAGTGTATAGTGGCTGGTGTGTGATAATTTTGTAAAAGCGTCACATCCCAGTACAACAGAGCCACATGACATACATGACTGCTGGGAGCTGGGAAACACACTAGGAGCAGTGGTGCCTTCCAGTTTTCACCAGAGCAGGCACTGAACCTCCACTCACAATGCTCGGGAGACTCACCTAATGCCAAAGCCAGGGTCTAGATAAATCCTGCTTGACACAAGACCATATAAAGAGAGAGAGAAATATAGGCTGACAAAAAGTGGCTACAAAGCAAGGCAAATTCAAGTGGCTACTGGTGGCATGTATAAAACAGAACTGCCCTGGGAAAGGAACAATCAAAAAACAAGATGGTGCCTGGGGAACTTTCTCAAAAGTGAGGAAACAATAAGCTATGTGTGCTCCTTAAAGCAAAGATATGGCAAAGATCCCAATCCATCTCATATTTTTAATAAATATGTCATTCTAATAGAATTTTCCTTGGTACTTAAAATTAGATTATAAATTTTACCCTTAGGAGAAAATATAGTTAGGAAAAAGAAGGACGATTGAATGAATGACGAAAGGAAAAATAACAAGTGAACAGTCAGTAATATGATAATATGATAACATGCTTAAACACCTCTCAAAGAAATACAGCTACAAGTTACATAATCCTGGATTCCACATCTGGAAACAAGGAGCACTCCCTGTATTTGGAGTTTATTATAAATATAGGCAGAAAGGCTGCAATGGAATTCAGAAGGACAACCCAGTAGAAAATTGAAACCTGGAAAAAAAATCAGCAATTCCATAACACATCACTTATAGACAGCCCCACGCTGCCCCTGTTAAGTTTTTGCAGAAGAACATGAAAATCCTTAGCTAAGGTACAAACAAGCCAAGTAGAGGTCAACGCATTTGGGAAATAGTGGCTCCACACTCCTAAATGTCAAAGGTGTGTGTCTGGGGGGTGGGGGTGGGTGGGGAAGGTTTGTGGTATTTCAGGGAGAAGGAATGTCGGATGTTTGAAGACAGCACTAAGTGTATATTAGAGTGAGCACTGTCCTGGGCCTCTAATGGACTCCATTCTGAGATCTGTGTCAGAACTGTCAATAACCCAGCCTAGCCCAAAGCTGTTAATTTATCACCTCCCACCCAGAGCTGACCCTGCTTCTCAGATTGTTTCCAGGCAGGTCCCCTGCAGAGAAAGCCGAAGGATGGGTAGACACACAGGACTGGTATTAGAAGAGATGCTTCATGGTTTATTTCTTCTGCACCTGCCCTCAAAGCTTGAAGGCAGCTCTTGAAACCCTTATTTCCAAGAAAGGGGAGGAACTTGGCTGTGGTATTATGATGCTCCCTAAGATCTTGCAGTCTGAAAGCTGGCTTGGAGCCTTGTTTTCTTCTGCCATCTCCAGAATCCCAAATGTACTAATCAAGACTCCTTGTTCATGCTAGGATAACACATGACTGGACCACAGGGAAATAAATGGCCATGAAAAGATGACACCCTGAAGCCAGACAATATTCTCCTAACAAAGAAAGGGGAAGAGTTAACAGAGGGTTAAACCAAAGATGGTTTGGCTAGAGAGACAGCATAGTTGAACCTTCTCATCAGTTGTGGCTGTAACAAGAATTTGCAAAGATGAAGGTTTATTTAAGGAATTAACCAAGAAATAAGCTGTTCTGCCCACAGTCATCACAGCTGCCAAAACTCAAATTATTTTCTTACCCTGAGATGATCCTAGGGGAAAGCATGACTCAAGTTCTACCAGAGTGTCAACTACTCCCTCTGGGCTTATGTTAACTCTCTTGGAATATTAAAATCGTTTCTGTAGCCTGCCAGAACAAAGCTGGGTTGTTGCAGTAGCCTCCCAGATGAGGTTAGGGTCATTGCGGGCGGGAGGGAGTCTTTCTTACCTTTTTTCTTTTTATCTTATATACACAAAGTTCAATGACTGGATGAAAGCCCCAGATACTGGTCTGTAGAAGTGTCTTTGTTCTCATGGATGCACTGTTACTTCCTGGACTTTGGGGGACTGAGGTCTTTTATAGTTAAAGAAATATACTCAGGAGATTGGCCTGGTTGGGGCTCTGCCATCACAGTCTCTGGAGCTGTAACCTAATCACATATCCTTGGCAGCAAAGGCAAGATCCCCTGCTGACTTGTCAAACTCTCATATGGATGTTAAGAAGATTAAGATAATAGCATGCCTAACATAGCTAATAAGAGAGATTTAAAACAATTGGCAGAAACAGATTGAGTTATGAAATGCTTATTATGGATAATGATTCTGTGTCACAAAAACAGCATATAGGGTCAGCTTAATTTCACACACAAGTAAGGGGAGAAGAGATGCCAATGATGACGAGGCAGAGAGAGAGAGAGAAGGAGAGAGAGAAAGAGAGAGAGCCTGCTATGCCATGCCCAGTGCTCAAGTGGGCAGGCTGATACTGAGCTCTGCTGGGATTGCCCAGTACCAACCCCCTGCCCACACCCCACCACTGATCATGGCCAGTTTGGAAAGGGTGTAGAGGTTATGGAAGTGTCAGGTCACACCCAATATCCTAGACACTGGAGGAGGTACATCTGTGTCCAAATATCCTAAATAGATTTTCCTAAATTTGAGAATAGTCACTTCAATCTTTCTTCTTTCCAGCCTGGGTAGATCAGCCACATGCCAATTGTCTTCTTGTTTTCTTTCCAGGACAAGAAGAACATAGTTTCACTCGCAGGGAATGAAGGACCCTTTTGGGCCTTGGGGGGAACACGCTGCATGCAGCTTCCTTTCCATCCTTTCATCTTCTTTGCTGTCTAGTGCTCCTTGTCATGGTCTCTGGGGCTGTCAGCAGCCACCGCCCCTGTGCTTTGGGCTCCCTGCCCTGTGGAGTCCTGTCCTCCAGGCTGGCTTCCACCTCTCCCTAAGAGACACCTGGGCCTGGCCGTGTGGTTTGTAGGCTGGAGTGGGGACAGAGGCCTGCTGGTCTCACCCCACATTTCTCATCCATTTAGAGGAAGGAGCCACCTGAGAATCCAGGGACGCTCCTCTGGCTCACCAGCCTTCTCTTCCCCCTCCCAATCTCCCCTTCCTTTCACAAGGGAAGGGAGGAGATTTGGTTTGCAGCGAGAAATGTTGAAGTTGTGAACAAAGTCTTTGGAGTGGATTAGCCCTTTGATCTTCAGGTGGGATCTCCAGGTGGGATGCTCATGGTGAGAACAAGCAGCAGGCTGCTCTCCTGCCTTGCTGGTGAAACCGTGTCCCAGACCCCTGAGAAAGTGACCTGGCAACATCATTAAAATTGCAAGCACGCATTCCCTTTAAACCAGAAATCCCCCTCTTAGGAATCTCTCCCATAGAAGTAAAAGCATCTAGGTATAAAGGGACCTCTGTAAACAATGTGCACTCTTTGCGGAGGCAAAAGTCTGGAAACTAGATAAGTATCCTTGATAGAGGAAAGGAGGAATACAATAGACTACAGACACTGTTCAGAGAAAACTTAATGAAAACACTGGCAGACACAAATCAGGTTGTGGACATGTGTTTTCTTGGGAGAAATTAAGGAAGCTGAAGTTGGTGTATGGCACAAGAGATGAAGAGGGGTTAGTCGCTCCCAACAAACAAAAAAGAAAAAAAAAAACGAGAAAAATGATGACACTTTAACAGTTCAAGCAGATTGTCTAGGGCAGGGAAGTAGACTGAGAAACAGGCTCTGGGAAGTAGACTCTGAGACGGAGGTTTGCCTGCAGGAGGATGTGCCCTCCGTGTCACACCTGTGGGGGAGGGAGGCAAGCAGGATGGGGTGGGAGGAGAAGCCGGGCTGCCATGCAGTCAGGACAAAAGCCTCAGCCCATCCCGGGGAAGGCAGCATTGCTCTGGACAGCTGCCCAGTCATTGGATGTTGGCTGCCCGCAGGAAGGAGGAGACTCTCATTTGCAGTGGGCAGCCACCAGGAGTGAGACACAGCTGGGAGCTGCCAGGCATTGGCCCTCCCAGCACCATAGGGAAGGGACACAGAAGGCACACTGCAGTGCCCATTGCACGGGTGCACGATCACATGTATGTATATTAGTAAAGTTATAGATATACGTGTGTGTGGAAATCGATAAAGGATGAGAGTAGGCAGAAGGAAAGAGGGCCTCTGATTCTCAGAGTATAAAATTTATTTCTAACACTAGTGAGTCTGAAGCCTCACTGGATCCCATTCCAGTGGGAAACAGACGAGACTCTCAGCCTGGGCAGTTACAGCAGTGACACTGGCTGGATGATTTCCCTTGACCTCGCCATATGGAAGCCATGCAACCCAGCCCCCCATCATCTTAGCTCCTGAGAACTCTGACTGCCTTCTATTTTTGAATGGGTTGGGAATAGAACCAAGGGATAAATTTTGTCTCCCTTTTGCTTATCAGGGTTGGGTACCTTGAATATGGGTTCAAATTGGAACCAAAAATAAAATTCAAAGTAAACACCTCAGAAGGACACCCAGCTATCTCCATGGCAGAACTTTGCATAGGGTGCTGGAAAATTCAGGCAACTGCTCTGACCCAGCCCAAACTAAGAAGCTCAGCAATGACTCAGTCACTCCTCTTGAGAGCAATTAAGCTGCTATAAAACATGTAGGAACCTGATAAGTAGACATACCATCAGTCCCTAAGTCCCACCTTCTCCTAGCACCATATTGCTAAGGCAAAGCAGAGACAATTCATTCGGCTTGCATATTTTCCTCAAGACTGTCTTTCATACTTCTCTGAATGAGATTTTGTTTCTATCAGCAAGTGTTTAAGAAACTATGGAGAGGAAGAGGAGGCTGGCATATGGCTTCAAAATAACTTATTTCTGTTGATATGAAAAGAAAGCCTGTTATATTTCAATAGGATATCTTCATGTATTTAGCATTGTTCTGGAAATAATAGCTAATGCAATGAGCCAAGGAAAAGGTGAGTTATATGTATTGAGAAGGAGGAGAAGCAGAGTTAGTAAATATTGATAATTTTTGTATGTCTGGATAACTCAAAAGTTATTAGCTGGAAAAAGTTATTAGTAGTATGTAATAAGAAAGCAGGAAGGTAGCTGGGTAAAGGTTAAATATATTAAAATCTATAGCTTTCTTATATGCCAGCATTAATTGTAATTAGAATGTAAATATTCTACTCACAGTAGCAACAAAACTATAAAATACCAAGGGATACATTTAATAAGCAATGTATACAATAAACAATAGAGAAAGCTACAAAGATGAACTGACTTGAAAGAAGTAATACATTCTGGGATCGAAGTCTTTAGGTTGTGAATATATCAGTTTTATCCATTCTGATTTATAAATTAACAGCATTTCAACAAAGAGTTTACTTAGAACTAGACAAAATAATTCTAAATTTTACCTGGAAGAATAATTATAGGTGAAAAACTAAAATGAGATGGGTGGAAAGGGGGAGCTTTTCCTATTTGATATTAGGATGTGTTTTTAAGTTGCATTCATCTACAGATAGGAAGACCAAAACACAAATCAGGACATCTGCTGATTATTCAGCCATTTCTGATGTTTCCAGACATGGAAATTAACATTCTCTCTTTCCTCAGTTGACCATAGATTCTCATGAGTGTTATTTAGCCTTGTAGAGCACAGCAATCTCCACCTAGATCCCACCAGCCCAGAAGAGCCATCAGCCCCTGCAGTCAGATAGTTCTTCACTTTGGACCTGTATTCCTCTGACAATACTGAGTGCATCTCCAAGGGCAGAGTATCAAAGCATGTCCTCTGGCTGGGTCTACAGGACACCAACATCTGGCAGAGAACTGACCCATCCAGTTGGAACTCTGGACTTTTTCCACTTCCACCTTTTGCTGGATAGGTAAAACATGCAGACTTCTATTTTAATTCTTCACTTGTTTCCTGGGATTTTTGATGCCACATATACCAAGCTCTCAAATCATCGTGTAAAGGGCCAGTTTTTCTCAAATCCATTGTGCACCATGATGTTTTTTAAGTGTATGAAAAATAAATCATAAACAATGAAATTAAAAAGAAAGCCAATGTCAAGCAAATACAAGCCCCCATTTTTATTACTACATTTCATAGAAATCAAGTTACTCTGTCATGTTGCCGTATATGTCCTTAAACACTTATTTTCTTTGGTGGCCTGACCCTTATCAACTGACTGCACCATTAAATAACTCATCACAAGGGAACTGGCTACTACTTTAGCTATTAATTCTTTATGCCTTGTGATCTAAGTAACAAGACAATCTTACATTTTTATAACACTTAACTTTTTGTAGTGTGCAAATTATTTTCCTCTCCAACAACACTATTTTGAGGTAAGTGGGGCAGTTTTTACAAACCCAATTTCTCAGATAGTGTATTAGTCTGTTCTCAAACTGCTAGAAGGACATACCCAAGACTGGGTAATTTATAAAGGAAAGAGGTTTAATTGACTCATAGTTCTGTAGAGCTGCGGAGGCCTCAGGAAACTACAGTTATGCTGAAAGGGGAAGCAAACAGATTCTTCTTCACAGGGCAGCAGGACAGAGAAGAATGAAGGCCAAGCGAAGGGAGAAGCCCCTTATAAAACCATCAGATCTTGTGAGAACTTACTATCACGAGAATAGCATGGGGGAAACTGCCCCCATGATTCAATTACCTTCCACTTGTCCCTCCTACAACACATGGGAATTATGCGAACTACAATTCAAGGTGAGATTTGGGTGGGGATATACTCAAACTATGTCAGGTAGGAAATGCAATTCCTCATAGAGATATTCAGTGACATGGTCAAAGGGGTTACTGACAAAGCTGGAATGCACCCTGGAATGCCCTCCCTGATTCATTATTTTTTGTTATTTCCACTTCTTCCCCCCTGCTTTTCCAATGCATTTTTATTCATAGTTAAGTCATGATTCAGGGCTCCAGGGTGAGGATCACCATGTACCCAGGTTTCCCTTTGCCTGGGAGAAGGATGAAGGACGTAGGAGGGGTAAGATGCAGCCAGTTCAGATCTTTCCAGGAAATGTGCCTTTAGCCCAGCTGTCATGCTAGACTGAAACCCAGGAGCAGGGCAGAAGAACTTGTACACACACTGGTATCATTCACACATAGAGACATCACACCCTTCAGCGGTTGTTGCCTTCTCACAGAGGTGGAAATCCAGGAAGTTCTGCCAGCAGTTCCTAGTCTGGTTGGGGAAGCATCTGTCAAAAGGGACAGTCTTGTAGTTCTTGATTTTGGTCTCCATGTCTTTTGCCAAGGTGCTGACTTCTAAAGATGCTCATGATGCCGCTGGTAGCTCAGTGTGACCCTCAGCAAAGACATCAACTTTGGACCTCATTCCACTCTTTAATGAATCTGTTTGTGTCTCAGTTAATGGAGCTACTGATGACTGACTCAGTGAGTCTAATCCCATGACCCTGACTGACAAAGCATTGTAAATGCTAATCCTGCAAAAGTCCCTTCTACTGTTATCTATGCCTTGGAGAGAAAACCCACCAAACTGAACAATGATGATGTTCTTACACAGCAGCGCTGCATTAGGAAGAAAATTTCAAATAATCCATCACCTCGTGTGAATATTTCCACAAAACAGCAAATTTCACTAAAAACTCTCATTAAACACTTTAAGAAGAGACGTGTAGCGAGTTATTTAGGCTACATAAACCAAAACCAAAGTGATATTGTTGGTCTGGTAGTTCTTTCTTAAAACTGCAGGTAACACATATAAGAGCAAATAAGTAGCGTCTTATAGGCCAAGTTTACAAAAATAAACTACAAAGAGATGTGAGAAATTTTAAACAAAATCTCTGCTCATTGTTCAGAAGGAGATTCTCTTCTCTGTGCTCTTCAGGAGGGGCCAGCAGTGGTATTTGGGCTGGGTGGCAAGTGAAGGGGAGTGCTTAGGTCCCTTCAGACTGTGTGCCAGTGAATGCAGTTCCAAAGAGCTGAGAGAAGGGCAAACGACCAGCCCAGGAAGGCAGCATAGTACAGGGGAAAGCCCTTTGCTCCAGAATCCAAGGGTTTTGGTTTGAATCTCAGCTTTGCCACTTCCTAACTGGGTAATGGGCCCTCACCTCACTCTGCCTAATAGAACTGTGATTACTAAACAAATGTAGATATACAATGGCTAGTATATAAGTGCTGAGAGATATTTGTCCTTGTCAATAGAAAAAAAAAAAGCATATAGAATTCACCTTCCTCTACCAGGCATGTGCCTGGACCTCTTCAGGCTTTTTAAAAAAGCTTTTTAAATTTATTTTTGTCTGACATTGATTATGTGGAATAAAATATCTCCAGGTGCGGTGCAGAGTCTATATGAAGAAGCACAGATAAGAAGAGAAGTAGTCACATTAAAGTCAAATTAAGAGTCCTATTAAAGTTTACAATAGCCAGGCTGGGCATGGCAACTCACACCGGTAATCCCAGCACTTTGGGAGGCTGAGGAGGGCAGATCACTTGAGGCCAGGAGTTTGAGACCAGCCCAGCCAACACAGTGAAACCCCATCTCTATTAAAAACACAAAAATTAGCCAGGTATGGTGGTGCATGCCTATAATCCTAGCTACTTGGGAGGCTGAGGCACAAGAATCGCTTGAGCCTGGGAGGTGGAAGTTGCAGTGAGCCAAGATGGCACCATTGCACTCCAGCCTGGGTGACAGAGAGAGACTCTGTCTCAAAAAAAAAAAAAAAAAAAAAGTGTACAGTAGCCATTGGGCTAGATAGCCTGAGGCCTAACCAGTGCCCACAGTGGGGATGTGTTATAGCACAGGGAAAAAAGCTTTGCTTTATGAGACAATTTTGCAAGGGCTATTCTGACACACACCTGAGTGAGCTGACATGTTTGGAGAAGACTCAATGAGTAGAAGCTCAGTACCTCCCATGTATGCTCAGAATGTTCCCACTTTTACTGCTTTGATTCCTATCTCAATACATTACTTTAGTCTCTACCAAAGTAATATGGAAGACAGAATTAGAATTGTCTTTCAGTGATTGTATGCAGTGCAATGTACAACCAGGACAATTCTGTTGTTTTTCCGGCTTGAGTTGCTCCAGTTGGCTGTCTATACCAATCACAAGACTTGTATTTCTCAGGACTGTGCAAAGTTAAGCCAAGTAGTTGAGTACAAACCAGGACAGGCGTTTAATGATACAGATGTTCTACAACGTGTTTTCTTTTTTTCAGGCACCAGAAATCTATGTGGTTACTTTCTTTAGTTTATAAGACCACATGTAAGTACTTTGGACAATTGATGTATTTTTCCTTTTTACATTCAGATATTTAACAAAGCAAGGCACAGGTCTAGGCTCTGTATGAATCTATATCTGAAGAAGCCAAGTTGGAGCAGCTTACAAGCAGATCCGAGTCACTGACACCACCTTCCGAGGCTTAGTGATGAGTAGAAAATCCAGACCCTTCACCCCGCTGCTCATCTGAAATAGAGGACAATAACTGGAATCTTTATGCTCTCCAATAATGCAGGACTTGACTTTGAGTCTCTTCAATTTAATTGAACAAATATTTATTCAGGACTTACTACTGTGCTTAGGCCCTGAGGATTCCAAGCTGATAAGACTGATTCAGGTTAGGCCTATGGAATACAATTTAGAGCTTACAAGATGATCACCTAAGCCACTTTCATCATTCAGCTGGTGAAGAACTGAGCCCTGGAGAGAAGGAAGCTTCCCAACGGCACAAAGCAAGGGAGAACCAGGGTCATTCAAAAATTTGAAATGGTAAAAATGTAGATGCCATTACTATCAAAAAAGTGGTAGAAGATAAAGGTACTGTGTGCAAGTCCCTATTCTGTAGCTTTGGGCTTAGATGTGGATCCATTCCTTACCTGGACACAGAGGAAAGGCCTCCCTCCTTAATGTCTGCATAGGGCCACCCCCTCAGGTAAACCACCAGTGTGTCCTCTAATGTGTCCCCTCAGCTCTGGAACCAGAGTTAAGGCCACCTGACCCTCACCATGTGACTAGCTCTATCCTGGACAAGTCAGATATTAAACCCAGTATAATGAAAACCAGGTCTTTACATTAGAGATTTTTGTTATTTCAATAGATATCAAGATAGACTTGCAAGCAAATTTGTGTATTTAAAGCATATGATATAATGATGGACTATGCATGCTAATTATATTAGAAAGTAATAAGGGTGCTAGTTAAGTGGTGCTTCACTTCTCTGTGAAGAATTTTTTTTTTTTTTTTTTTTTTTTTGAGATGGAGCCTTGATCTGCACCCAGGCTGGAGTGCACTGGCGCAATCTTGGCTCACTGCAACCTCCGCCTCCCGGGTTCAAGTGATTCTCCTGCCTCAGCCTCCTAAGTAGCTGGGACTACAGGCTCCTGCCACCACGCCCAGCTCATTTTTTGTGTTTTTAGTAGAGACGGGGTTTCACTGTGTTAGCCAGGATGGTCTTGATCTCCTGACCTTGTGATCCACCTGCCTCGGCCCCCCAAAGTGCTGGGATTACAGGCGTGAGGCACCATGCCCGGCCTAAAGAAGTTTTTTGACTTCCTAAACTTCAAACTGGAAAACCAGCCTCCTCGGACTGTACCTGTACAGTGATTTTGGTCCTTTATTGGGCTTAATTACATGCTAGTCTCCACCTTGAAGTCAGGGTCTGTTCCTGTCTGGCGCCTGGTAGACTCTCAATGTTTCTTGAATAAAGTAAATAAAAGATATTTTGAGATCTTAGTCCACTCTGGGGTGGCTTCCCAGAAGAGAAAAGCTAGGATTTATTTTAAGAAATGGAAGTAATTTGGTGGAAGGAGGCATATTTCTTCCTTAGTGCCCTCAACAAGCCTAGAAAATAGGAGCAGGTCTTGGGGTGGGGTGGTGGGAAGGGTGTGGGGGGAGGAAAGGCACAAACTATGTGATTCCCCTATGGCTAGAGAGAAGCTCTCGGAGGCAGGCTAACTCTGCCAAGGTCAAGGAGCAAACAGGAATGGAAGCCTTGACCCTCGGTCCAGCCTCACACCACATGTTCTCTATAGGAGACACCTTTGTACGGAGCTTCGCACTGACCTTGAGAAATAATTTCCATCTGGAATTCTGGGTGAATCACAGGAAGGCAATCTGCAATTTCTCAAGTTTGCACTTGGCTGGGGTTGTCGAATCTATGTTGTAACCCTTATGAAACACTATTGCTCAAGAACATTCGAATGGATGCAACATTTGTAAATTAAAAGCCTGCTGCTTTAATTCCCTTCCAATGGACACAGTTAGACATATACAGAAGTCACAATTGGATGCAGCTGGAGGTTTGACTTTGCGAGGATGGGAGACTGGAAACCCCTGGGCATTTGGTCAGCACAGTAGCAGAGTGTTAGGGTTTGGGAAAGTAGCGGCTGGGTAGGAGAAGGTGTTGCATGCAATGTTTTTCTTCCTGGTATTTGTCCTGGGAGATCCATATTGACACCTGAACTTTGTGACACAGCCGAGCCCTGCTCCACTGGCTTCTATACAAACAACATGATGCAAACCAGCTGGGGCCAAAGCAGTTACCATGGAAACCCTAGAGTTTGGTTTGGAAAGTAAAAGTAAAAGACATTTATGATGACCACAGCAATGGTTTGTACCAATGCACTTCTTGGGAAGTTTCTTTTTTATCCTGAACTTTAGCGTTCTTTTTTTTTTTTTCTTGCCCTGTGGAATTTGGCAAAAGAAAAATTTAAAATCAGATTGGAAATATTACCTTCCCCATTAAATAGCTAAAACAGGAAGTCTTGATTTATTCAAACCATATTTGCTAAAGACAAATTTAACTCTAAATGGAGAAACCGCTTAAAGGTCAAGTTTTGTCTTCGATACTTTGAAAGAGTTGCTAAGCATTTTTGTCCCCTATGGAGGCTGGGTTGACACCAGGAGGTGTTATTTGTGTTATTTCCCCTCAACCATTTTTCCACCTCTCAGTAATGACAGGAGAATTATGGCTATAGAGAGCAAACACAGCCTTATGTGGGCATGATCACAGTTGTAGCAAGCCAGTCACGATAGCAGGAATAGGCTGGTTGCATGAGCGCACTGGGTGAAGAATACAGAGGACATTAAGGGCACCAGAGAGAACAGGTTCAATTTCTACTCTGTCACTTACTTGCTGCATGATCCTGGGCCAGTTACTTAACCACCCTCTACCACAGTTTCCTCAGGTTGGAAATGAGAATCAAAATGCCCAACTGCCCCCAAATGTTCACATGGATTCAGTGAAATAAAGCACATAAAGCACAAACTGAAATCCAAATGGAAAGCAATCACAAAAAGAATCCAGTGGAAGGGAAGTGGGAAGTAGCAGGCAGATAAGGCTCACAGGCTGGCTTCAAGCGACTGTTCCAGTCTCAGAGGACCACAGTCTCAAGGCCACCTACAGTTCCCTTTACCCCCCACTGTCTGAGCCACCAAAGCCTACCCCACTCTTGCACCTCCTTTCTTACTCCCTTCCAACTGTGAAGGCATCAGGCTTTCTCAGATATCCTTTGCATTCAAATCCTCTCAACCACCGCCTGCAGATTCTCCTCCTTCTGTACTCATTTTTCTTTTCTTGGAAAAAAACAAAAACAAAATTGGACCCTTGGTGGAGCCCTTGATGGTGACAGCACAATCTTTCATCCCTTTGCTTTGTCCTCTCAGGTCCTGGCTCTGTTCCTCACCTCCACTTTCATTTCCACATCCTCCATGACAAGCCTCCTGTCCCTAACATTCAGCTGAAACTGTTCCTAGATCCCAAACTCCTATCCTAGCACAAGAGAAAGCTGGTGGCATTCCTATTTAGTGACATCTCTTCCCAACTCTGCATCAGCTTTGATAGGTCACAAATGACCTCAGATTACTAAACACTATTTTTTTTCTCGTTTTCTTTCCCCTTGACTTCTCTGCTGCATTTGACATTGGCGCCACTTTCTCTTCACTAAAATTCTCTCTTCTTTTTGTTGCCAGGATTTTATGCTGTGGTGAGTCTCCCACTTTTCCAAAACGTCGTGCAATTTCTGCTTGTTTTTCTTCTGCCTACTCATGCCAACATATTCTAACATTCAGCCCTCCTTAGGAGATGACCCATTCCCTTAGCTTTGCTATTTTCTATTCCCATGACTCTCATCTCAAGAGCTCTTCTTCACCAAATGCCAATTATTTCTGCTGATCTCTAGGTCAACCCTGTCCAACAGAACATTCTGAGAGGATGGAAATATTCTATGCCTGGGCTGTAGAATGCAGTGGACATTAGCCATATGAAGCTATGGAGTACTTGAAATGCAGTTAGCCTGACTGCAAAACTGAATTTTTAATTTTATCTAATTTCAATTTCAATTTAATTTATTACATGTGGCTAGAGGCTACCATATTGGACAGCATAGTTCCAGATAGTTTCACTTAAACACCATCATTTCCGGCAAAATATGATCAATACTAAAGGTTTTCTGGAACCAACTCCTCTCCCAGCCTCTCTGTCTATGGACAACTACTCCCTACTGCATGCAAAGCTCAAAAGCCTCTTTTATTAATTCCACTCTGATTCCTCAGACGCAGTCTCTGATTCCCATTGACCTGCCTTGAAATATCCCTGTTCTCTCCCCGACCTTCTGTATTTTACTGCCACACCCCTGAGCAGGTCCTCATTCAAACCTAAACAGCCAGCCTGAATCTCTCACTTCAACACACCTTGCCATCACTGCAGACTGGATCTTATTCTAACACTGCTCTGCAATGTTGCTTCCCTGCCTCAAACCCCCAGTGGCTCCCCACTTCCTCTGATTTCATGGCCAAAACCTTTGTCTGGTTTTCAAAAAGACACCCGGAATAATATTGTCCCTGGTCTGGGTCAATAATATTGTCCCACCAAGTCTGGACAATAATATTGTCCCACCAAGTCTGGTTTTCCATGACTCTCTCTCTCTCCACACACACACACACACACACACACACACACACACACACACACACACACAAACACATACACACACCACTCAAGAATTATCTCACAAGCTCATGAATGTGCTGTGTTCACTCCTGTCTTGGAGCTTCTATTGGCTTTTCAAATCCTCTATTGGCTTTTCAAATTCTACCTTTCAAGACCCAGTTGAAGACTCCTTCCCTCTATGGAAACTTCCCTAATTAAGACCTGTCTGGCATATCTCCCCTCTGGATTCCTAGACCATTTATAATGAGTGTTATCTTGTCCTGATGACTATTGTTTCACGTGTGCTATCCTTTTCCCCAGATTAGACTTGAAGAAAGTGGCTCTTCTTCTTCCTGACCTCCAGAAGACTGAGCTCAGAACCGAGCCCGCAGCAGATGCTCAGTGCTTTGTGAACATGTCTTGATTCATCAGCAAGTGCAGGATAAGAACCGGATGTGACAACATCTGAGAGCTCAGTGAACATTAGACTCGCCTTGTTAATAATTTACTCCCTTTGTCCCCTAATTTCCTGCTCATCCCTCTATTTCTCCTGGCCCTTTTCAGCTTCAATTCCTCTCATTTGTCCACTTCTTCCCTTTGTCCAGTAAACCACATGGGCTAATCAGGGTTGGAGTAGAGAGTGTAGGATTGTCTATTTTCTCTTGGAACTGATGGCCGTGGTGAACACCTTGTTTGCCATATGATCAACATGGCTCTATGAGGCAGTTAAAACTATGTAGACAAAATTATTTTTGTCAGATAAAATGAGGATAAAAATACCTCCTCATCAAAATATAGAGGAACTATGGAATTAAATGAATAATGAGTAATGGGCTAAGAATATAGGATTGGATGTACCAGAATCACAGTGCAACTGCCTCATAGAAATGCTGGGCATTTTCATCTTAAGGGATGATCCAGAAGGGCAAAGTTTAAAACAAAGGAACTGATTCAAGTGCAATATTTTACATTGTGTAAATATCTGAAGGAATTCACAAACGGACCACGATGGCTGCAGAGACACAGTGGTAAAGTGCTTAATAAATTGGCGAACACGTGTTGTGCCATAAATGTTAGGTGCATAAAGCAAATTATGGTTATTTGTTTCCCTTTGTGTTTTTCTAATCAAAGATTTAAAAATCATGGGAGTTTTGAGCATCATGAGATAACGAGTGTTGTGATACAGGTCCACCATTCCTTTTCCAAAACCTTTGGTATTAGATGTGTTTTGGAAATCAGGATTCTTCAGATTTTATAAAGGTCATCTGGATCATATGTTGTATATTGTATACTACTACCAGTGAGATATGGGTCAGCACCCTACAATCAAACACACAAATATTTCTGCAACGCAACATGTAAAATACAAAATCTACAAATGGACTCACCTGAGTTCAGATTGAGTTCATTGCCAAATGAGTTCTGATAAGGTCAGATTTTGGCCCCAAATTATTAAGGGAGAGCTTGCGATTTTCAGAGCTTTTGAACTTAGGAATACAGACATTGTGTACCTGTCCTATTCTACATCATTTTCTTTAAAAAGAGGTAGTCTTTTTGAAAGTTTCTATTAAACTTTTAGAGATGTAAAAAATAGTGGGTAGTAATTACATAACTTACTACAAAGCTACAGTAATCAAAACAGTGTGGTACTGTCATAAGGATAAAGGACATATGAAATGTGGAATACAATTCCATTTGATGGAATAGAATTTAGACTCCAGAATGAACTCATTTATCTATGGTCAGTTGAATTTCGACAAGGGTGCCAAGACCACTCAGTGGGAGAAAGAATAGTTTCTTCAATAGATGATGCTTGGACAATTGGATTTCTACAAGCAAAAGAATGAAATTGGAAGCTTACCTCCTATCATGTATAAAAATTAACTCAAAATGGATCAAGGACCTAAGTGTAACTATAACTCTTAGGAGAAACTATAACTCTTAGGAGAAAACATAAGGATATATTTTTGCAACTTTGTCAGGGATGTCCAATCTTTTGGCTTCCCTGGACCACAGTGGAAGAAGAAGAGTTGTCTTGGGATACATATAAAATACACTAAAACTAACAATAGCTGATGAGCTTTAAAAAATTGGAAAAAATCATAATGTTTTAAGAAAGTTTATGAATTTTTATTGGGCTGCATTCAAAGCCGTTCTGGCCATGGGTTGGACAAGCTTGAATTAGACAATGATTCCTTAGATATATGACACCAAGAACACAGGCAACAAAAGAAAAAGTAGATAAATTGGATGTCATAAAAATTAAAGACAGCTGTCCACCAAAGGATACTATCAAGAGTGTGAAAGGGCAACCCATGAATGAAAATATTTGCAGATCAAATATCTGACTAGGGTCTGGCATCCAGAATATATTAATAACCCCTGCAACTCAACAATAAAAAGACAAATAACCCAATTAAAAAATGGGCAAAGGATGTGAATAGATATAACTCCAAAGAAGTTATATAAATGGCCAAACATGCACATGAAAAGACACTCAGCATTATTAGTCATTAGGGAAATGCAAAGCAACATCACTAGAGATACTATTTCACACCCACTAGGATGGACATCATTTTAAAAAATGACAAGTAATGGTGAGGATGTAGAGAAACTAGAGCCCTCAAACATTGCTGGTGGGTGTGTAAACTGGGGCATTTGCTGTGAAAAACAATTTGGCACTTCCTTAATTAGCTAAACATAGAAGTTCCATATGACCGAGCAATTCAACTCCTAGGGGTATACCTGAAAGAACTGAAAACTGGTACTCAAACAAAAACTTGTACATGGATGTTCATAGCAATGCTATTCATAGTGGTCACAATGCAGAAATAACTTAAATGTCCCTCAATGGAGCAATGGATAAATAAAATATGGTACATTCCTACAAATAAATAGTATTCAGTCATACAAAAGGAATGAAGTCCTGAAACATGCCATAACATGGATGAAGCTTGATAACATTATGCAAAATGAAGAGGTATACACAAAAGGTCACATATATGATCCCATTCATATGCAGTATCAGGAATCAGCACATCCATACAGATTGATGGCTGCCAGGGACTTGGGGAGTGGGGAATGCCGAGTGATTGCTAATGGGACCCAGATTTCATTCTGGGGTCATGAAGTGCTTTGGAACTAGATAGTGGTGATAGTTTGATAACATTGCCGATGTATTAAATGCTACAGAATTTTACAATTTAAGATGGTTAAAATTGTGAATTTTACGTTATGTGAATTTAATTACAATTAAAACAAAGTGAGTAGACAAATATTGCCTCTTTGGGGACCTCAAGGCATCTGGAGACCTCAGGGTTTGTTTGGTTCATGTGTTTTGTTTTGTTTTGAATCACTAGCTAAGATGTTGGCAACACAGTAAACAAAATCTGAACGATAATAATAATTGATGTCTGCTTTAAATGTGCTGTTTCTGATGTATTTTTGTAAATTTCAGGAATTCCTGTAGCATAAACCAGAGTTTGTTAATCTTGGCACTATTGCCATTTTGGGCTGGTTAATTCTCTGTTGTGGGGGCTGTCCTGTGGTTGTGGAACATTCGGCAGCACCCCTTGTCTAACCCACACAATGCCAGCAGCATCTCCCACCCGAACTGTGACACTATGACAGAAAGAGGTCTTGGGCCAGGCGCAGTGGCTCATGCCTGTAATCCTAGCACTTTGGGAGGCCGAGGTGGGTGGATCACTTGAGGTCAGGAGTTCGAGACCAGCCTGGCCAACATGGAGAAACCCCGTCTCTACTAAAAACATACAAAAACTTAGCCAGGCGTGGTGGCAGGCACCTGTAATCCCACCTACTCAAGAGGCTGAGGCAGGACAATTGCTTGAACCCAGGAGGCAGAGGTTGCAGTGAGCTGACATCGCGCCATTGCACCCCAGCCTGGGCAACAGTGAGACATTGTCTCAAAAAACGAAACAAAACAAAAGAAAAACACTAACAAAAACAAACAAAAAGAAAAACGTCGCCAGACCTTGCCAAGTGCCTCCTGGAGGTCAAAATCACCCCTGATTGAGAACTACTAATGTGACCTCTTTAGGAAAAGTTTATTATCCTGGGATTTTATCCTCTTCTAAAATTTCTTTTTAAAAACCCATTTGTGAGATTGTTCTTTAGTAATTTCCAAATGACAGCAAACTCATGAAACAAAACAACATGAAAATTCCAGGTAAATGTCAAAAACCTTTTTCCTTAAGAGGAACTAAACTACGCAGTCCACTTGTAGACAGTAGGTTTCTCACTGGCAACAAATGGTCTGGCAATAAGCTAAATGTGGATAGCACATAAAAAAAGTGAATGTGCAATGTTCCCTTTTCAAACCCTTTTTGGGCAAAGACGACTGCTCTGCCAGCATTCCAGTATAATGACAGCTCATGTGCCCTTTGTCAACCTTGCCTCCTTCTCCTTTGAAAATACAAACCACACTTCTTCCCAAACTTCTTCTGATACCATTTAATGAGTCTGGGATCAGATACTGTTAGCACAGAGAGCAACCTGTGCTCCAGAACCCCCTCAGCAGCCGCTGCCAGCAGGAAGGGAGGGCTGAGTGTTCAGGACGCAGGGTTCCCTGGCTGCTTCACCAGCGCAGTGCTGCCTTTATCCATTTTATGTCTTGGATTTCTGAGTGGGATTTATTTTGCACAAAGAGTTCTGAAGCTGAGAAGTTTGAAAGCCACTGGCTCAACCCAAGCCCCTCTCCTACAGATGAGGACACCGGAGTGCAGAGCGAAGGGCAGGACCACGTGTGATTCCAGGGCTTTTAACTGTAGCCAGGCCCCTTTCCTCTGTTCCAGGGAAGGCAGCCAGGCAGCTCCTGCAAGATGTCACTAATCCCTTGCGTGCCTCAATTTCCTTATCTCTACATGAGCATAGCAACCTCCATCTTCCTGGCTACTTCTGGGATTTAAATTTGACACAGTAAGTGCCATGCAAGTACCACTAATATGGATGGAAAGTTTGTGTCCTCCCCAAATCCACATGTTGAAACCCTAACCACCAGTGTGATGGTGTTAGGAGGTGGGGCCTTTGGGAGGTGATTAGGACTAGATGATGTCATGAGGGTGAATCCTCATAATGAGATTCATGCCCTTATACAAAGAGGAAGGTACCAGAGAGCTCTCTCTCTCTCTCTCTCTTCATCAGGTGAGAATGCAGGGAGAAGGCAACCATCTGTGACCCAGGAGGAGAACCCTCACCAAGAGCCTGACAATGCTAGAACCCTGATCTCAGACTTCCAGCCTCCAGAGCTCTGAGAAGTCAATGTCAGCTGCCTAAGCTGCCCAGTCTATACCTGCCCAGGTATTCCATTATGGCAGCCTGAGCTGACAAGTCTACCGCTTGACATCACACACATCCTCAGGTGTGTGAATGGTTTCACTTCTTTTTTCCTAGGAAAAGAGTCATTAAACTCTACACGTTTCACACAATCCTCTTGTGATCACAGCCACAAGGGAAAGCTCAGCTTACTGAACTGTGTAGGGATTCTGTTACTGACTGACTGCACAGTTGTCTTCCTCTAACTGTTGAGAATCAAAGGCTATAGGAGGATGTGTCTGCTTTGTCTTGAACCACAAACTTCTGAAGGACTGAAGGAGAGAATCGCACTGTGGGTGACTCACTTCTGCTTCACACTCTGATATCCCCATGAAAAGGAGCCTGCACACAGGCAGTGAATTCCAGATGGAGCTGAACTCTCAGGTCCTCTTTCTAAATTCTCAATCTATCTAAAAGAATACACATACAGGTGAAATTTTACCTCCCTGCTAAAAACCTTAGGGAAAGCCAAAGTTCATAAGCCAGAATCTCTGAGAAGTTTCTTGAAACTATAGTTTGGTTAGGACCAGCCTGAATAAAAAACGGATGAATCCTCGGTTCATATCAACAAAAGACGGGAAAGATGGAATGGCTCCAGTTGCTTCTCAGGAATAGCCCCAGGGGCTTGAGAGAGCAGAAACTGCAACACACACAGGATCAGGGCCAGCTTGTCAAAGGCAAACCTCAATGCTCACATCCAGGCAGGATGGGAAGGACCCTGAACTTTCCCAGGCAAGGTCAGCAGACAAAGGAGGTTCTCTACAACAGGTGCCCAGGCAGTCAGTCATGCCACCCGGAGGAGAGGGCACTACACACCCTGCACCAAACAGACAAGAGAAACAGCATTTGTTGTGCAAAATCAAAACATGTTACTTCCATCTCTTGAAGGATGAAGAGATCTGTACTCTGGCAGATTCGAATCACAACAAAGGCAATCCATTTCCTTCTTCCCTTAATCTGGATCTGAAAGATTTGAAGAGGAACCTACCCAGTTTCAAACAAAGCCCATTTCAAATTTTAATACCAGGTCACCCTCTATGAGGTTGAAGAAAAAGAGAAAAAGTACTGTTCCTATGAAAAGCTTCAGCTATTCAATAGAGGAGATTGATCTGAGGAATCAGAGCAAGTGTACACCTTTAAAATGGTGATGCGGAAGATGATCTCTAAATTGTATTCAAACAAGACTTAAGCAGCTGTTAGGCTCACAAAACAAGTGTAGGGGGTGACGAAGATGGACAGTGTGCCCACCACATGGAGTGGGATGGAGGGAATATGGAGATTGTGTATTACAAAAACCAAATAAGTAAAGTGGAGCATGAACTTGAGAAATTCAAATGGAAATTTAAAAAAAAATAGTAAAAAAGTGACTAATGAGAGAGAAATGCCAAAAAAAAAAAAACCAAAAAAAAAAAACAAAAACAAAAAAAACCAGGGCAGGTATAGGAATTGAAATTCCAAGAGGAAGATCAGAGCAGAGGACATCATCATTAAAGGAGGCTGCCTTTGGCTTCAGAGCAAAAGGTGCACTGGATCTCAAGCAATAGCAATGAAAAGTTACCCCAAACAGAAGCCCCCAGTATATATACTTTTTAATTTAATAGAGAAAAAAATTTTATAAACATCTTAGTTGAAAAATAAATACACAAAGAGAGTACTTGACAAAAAAACAATAATCAAGGGGACCTCACGTCATTTATGAAGCATTAAATGCCAAGAAACAAAGAAGCAACAAGAGTATTTTGAAATGCAAAACAAACAAACAAAAAAGAAAAACAAAACCATCACTTGAATTCTATGTCACATAAGTTGTCTTTCATGTGTTAAGGTTCAGGCCTGGAAGGGTTGAGAAAATGTGTTCTGCTTATACCTTTTTTGTTGTTGTTGTCAGAGACAAAGTGTTGCTCTGTTGCCCAGGATGCAGTGCAGTGTGGAAATCTCGGTTCACTGAAACATCTGCCTCCTGAGTTCAAGTGATTCTTGTGCCTCAGTCTCCTGAATAGCTAGAATTACAGGTGTGTGCCACCATGCCTAATTTTTGTACTTTTAATAGAGACGGGGTTTTGCCTTGTTGGCTAGGCTTCTCTCAAACTCCTGGCTTCAAGTGATCCGCCCACCTCGGCCTCCCAAATTGCTGGGATTACAGGCGTGAGTCACTGCACATGGCCCTTGCTTATATCTTTATAGGTAAAATTTTGTTTGGTGCTATAGTCTTCTCTAATATAATAATAAATATTTTAAACTTTGTGGGCCATACAGTCTCTGTAGCATCTACCCAAGTCCACCACTGTCGCATGGAAGCACCACAGACAATATGTCAATTACAGGGCATGGCCAACCTAGCTGGTAGAACTTTACTCACAAAAGCAGGCCATGATTTGCCGACCTCTGTTCCGTCTAGGAGATTAAGAAAAATCCAGAGCACAGGAGTGAGTAAGTCATAATATATAATAGGAGGACAATTGGTAAACTAAATTATAGAGAGATACAAAAGACAGGAGAGGCAATACAAAATTTAATGAAAATAATCTAGATTTAAAATGCACTATTTTATTAACTAAAAGATAGAGGTTTTAAAGAGAAGGGAAAAGAAGAGTGTGCTAAACTTCTCACCTTCCATGGGCAAAGGTGGGTGGTGGAGTAACAGAGAGAACTGAAGGTTTAAACATGCTTTTGAAAAACTCGAAAGTTATGTCTAGTAAAATTAAAAACAGGAGAAAAGCTTTCCAAACCACCACAGAATTAAAAAGCAAAGAAAAATGTTACCCGTTTTACGAAAGACTGAAAATAGTGAAAACGAAGGAAGCATAGAGCCAGAAAGCATATGATAAGTTGACAAAAATCACACCAAAGTCACAATAAATGAAAATTAGTTAAATCCTTATTAAGGACAAATACCCATATTAGAAACATGGATTATGAGAAATCCATTTGATGTGAAATACACAAGCTGCTATATAAAATGGTGAACAAATGTGAATAAAAATAGATTAGAGATTGAAATATTATTTTTTAAATGTGCATATCCAGGAAAAATAATTAAATAGAACAAAAAGTCTATCTTTAAATGAAGATATTATTGATTTGATCTTTTATGCATGAAGCAAAAACATAAACATATATAAAGCAAAACTTGTTAAAAATGTAAGAAATAGTGGGAAGAAACCTGGTAGCAAAGGGAAACTTTATCATACTTCTCTCAATATTTGGCAAGTGAAGTATATAATAGATAATGGTAAGATAAATAAAGATTAATGGATAAAGAAGATCTGGAAAACACCACTATTAATGTTTAGTTAATATATACACTAAAGATTAAATCTATTGTGTGTTAATTATTGATTACATATTAAGTCATTAAGAAAATCTCAATAAGTCCCATAAGCTAAAAATTATTGAGCTCACACTCTCTGACCACAATGCATTAAATTAGAAATTACATTTGAGAAAGTGGGAGATAAAATTACCAATGATTTTCAAATGAGCAAACAACAACAACAACACCACAATGAATCCTTTCCTGTCTACACAGGACAAGGGAAATATTAAAAGCAGGAAGACAGACTGATTGGATGACAGCACTGCCTACCCAAACATAAGGGAAGAAACTAAACTTTGCGTAGAAGCAAATGTACAGCTTGGATTGTTTTTAATCTTAGACAAGAAAGAATTAAAATATATGAACTAAACATTCTGGGTAAGCTAATATTGAAAAGCAAAATATAACCAGAAAATAAAAGAGAGAAATCTCTAGAGATTACATTAATGTACTGGAAAAGAGATTAAAATGACTAATAAATTCAGGACTTGGATTCTTTGAAAAAAACTAATAAAATATACAGGCTTTCAGAAAGTCTGAGTGACGACAAAAAGAAAGAAGAAAGATAGCAAAGAAATAAAAAGTTACAGAATTTCATGTAGAAGTCTATGCTAAAAACTTGAACCTCAATGAGAAGGCAAATGGAAAATACGAAAATAAAGATTATCAAATCTGACGATCAGAACAGACCACTATCCATGGAAGAAATAGAAACCAGTCTCAAAGAATTGCATCCATAAAAGGAGCTGGGCCCGAATGTTTTATAGGCAAGTTTTTCAAACCTTCAAGGAACACATAATTCTTACGGTATTTAAGCTGTTACAGTTTATAGAAAAAAAATGAAAAGTGTCACAATTCGCTTTATGAAATTAACATAAACGTGCTACCAAAATGTAACAAAGACAGTGCATTAACGTAAAACAATAGACTCATTTCACACAGAAACACAGATGCAAATGAGAAGTGAAATATTTCCTGTGATACAGCAACATGAATAAGGGTGATGTCACCTGATTGGGTAGAATTTAATCCAAGAAAACATGGAAAGGTTAATAATATGAAATAAAATTTTATCAAATCAATGTCAATGAAAAAAGATTATATTGATGGATATCAATAAAGCAAATGTTTAATTTAACAAAATTAAAAATTCATTTTTATTGAACAATACTAAAAATGCAAACAAATTAAAATACATTTTAAATCTAGATCTGTATAGTTTTGTAAACTCTAGAAAGATATTTCTTGATATGATGGAGTATATCAATCTAAAACCAATGGACAGTGTCGTATCTGTCAAAATATCAAAGCAGCATTTCTCAACTTCATTGTTTAATCAATTTTCCAGGAGATGTTAGCAGATGTGCTTGAAAGTAAAGTCTAAACAACAGTTCAAAAGTAGTTTGGGAAGTAAATGGAGTGACAAAATGAATCCAGAGTTTTCTTGGCAGAATGAATGTACAAGAATAGACAAAATAATTTTGAAAAAGAATATTCATCCAGGCCTTAAACTAGAGAATATTAAAATGTATTATGCAACCACAGCCATTAAAGTAATGTGACAGCAATACTAGAGCAGAGAGACAGATAAATGGAAAAGAAGCGAGTGTATTCCAAAATAGATCCAAAATTCTTTTTAATATAACAAATGTGGTTTTCCAAATAAGAAAGGAAATGATGGATTATTTGATAAGTCTTTTGAGACTATCTGGCTAACCATTTCAAAATAAATACTGTGAGGCATAATCTACCAAAATACAAACACGAATTCCAGGTAGATTACAAATGATGCTCTAAAAGAATGAGGAGGAAACAGACTTACATTGTGGAAGGTCTCTCTGAGCATCCCTGAGAAGGCACATTCCATGAAAAAACATGAAAATATTTGACTATATAAATATTTTAAATGTCTAAACATTTGCAAAAACCATAAAACAACAAAATGCAAATAACCAAGTGGAAAAGATAGTTTTAAATATGTATAAGGATTATAATATTTTAAAATATTCCTCATCTTTATTCTTTTCTTAGTAAATCTCTCTCTCTCTCTGTCTCTCTCTTTCTCTCTGCTGTCCACTTGGCTTTGCTATTCCATAGAAGGTGGATGCCACTCTGGAAAGGAGGAGGAGTGTCCCTTTTAGCCAGAACAAGGAAGAGGAAAGACTTCCCTGTCTTCCGTGAGGGACTGTGAGAAAGGTGGGGAAGAAGGTAGTGGAAAGAGGCAGTTGGCATTTGTTCTGAGCCCTCTCTCTCAACAAGAGTGGTAGGAATGCCTGAAGATTGGCTGGGCACGGTGGTGCATGTCTGTAGTTCCAACTACTCAGGAGGCTGAGAAGAGAGGATCACTTGAACCCAGGGTTCTAGGCTGCAGTGAGCCATGATTGTGCCACTTCACTCCAGCCTGGGTGACACAGCAAGACCATGTCTGGAACAAAAAAATGCCTGAAGTTAAAGTGGGGGGGGGCGGGCAGAGGTGCTTTCTCCCATTCTCCATTCTGGGTGTAGTCAGTCCTTTCCATGAGAGCCACCATACCTGTTAATGTGGCAGCCAGTGTGGTGGGGTAGAGAGTGTGGTGTGGAAGGAACCCACTGGGCTCTCTGTGCCCTGAGACTGGGATGGAAACATTGTTGAGAATTAGGTGCAGGAGGTTGTCAAAGCTGTTCACAGGGCTGCAGGGACAAAGTGACTCCCTGGCCAACAGCAACAGAGCCAGTGTCACTGGAGCCAGGAAACAATGGAGTCATAGTCAAACCCTCTCTGACTACTATGACATTTGTAAGCCCCTAGGCGTGGTCAGTATCTTAGAGGGCGGATCTGAAAGGCCCTGTGCTGTGGTCTGAATGTTTGTGCCCCACCCCCGAAATTCCTATGTTGGAATCCTGGCCCCCAGTGTGTTGATATTAGGAGATGGGGCCTTTGGGAGGTGATGCAGAAAGAGGCCCCAGGGAGCTGCCTCACTCCTTCCACCAAGTGAGCACACAGCCAGAAGGTACCATCCATAAAGATGAAGGTAGGTCCTCTTCAGACACTAAATCTGTTGGTACATTGAGCTCAGACTTCCAGCCTCGAGGATTGTGAGAAATAAATTCCTGTTGTTTACAAGCCACCCAGTCTATGGCATTTTATTATAGCAGCCTGAATGGACTAGGACACCAAGGCATCCAAAAGAGACTGAATATGCAAAGATGATGCATAAATTATTGGATTTGAATGAGTTTATTAAATTTAACTAAAAGTGTGTGTGCATGCATGTGTGTGTGTGTGTGTGTGTGTGTGCATGTGAGTGCATGCATATGTGTATTTCCATGGAAGTTTGTAGAAAAGATCACATCCGTGTTTGGAAAATAAGCTACATCTTCTTGGCACATTTGCATATAGTGTGAGAAGACTGGCAACCCAGGATTTGTGATAAATAAGTAATTATTTATCTTCAATGTATAAAATGAGCTTACCGATAAAAAAAAAAGACAGAAAAACTGCTGTATAAAAAGTGGCCAAAAAGCACAGATAGGAAATTTCACAAGAGGAGAAATATAAGTGATGGATAAAAATATAAAAAGAAATGTTCAAATAAGAACACATGACACGGGGAGGGGAACATCACACACCGGAGCCTGTTGGGGGTTGGGGGGCAAGAGGAGGGAGAGCATTAGGACAAATACCTAATGCATGCCAGGCTTAAAACCTAGATAATGGGTTGATAGGTAAAGCAAACCACAATGGCACATGTACACCTATGTAACAAACCTGCACATTCTGCACTTGTATCCCAGAACTTAAAGAAAAAAATAAAAGAAGAAAAGAAAAGAAACATTCAAATAGCGAAGAAATAGAAAACATAAAAATGAAAAGCCACTAGGCAAGTGTCAAACTGGCAAACCAAATAGCAGGGCTAAAATACAGTAAACTCGTTAGACAAAGAAAATGCCTTAGAAAACTGTCCTCATATCCACCATGAAACCATGAGGTGACAGAACACAGCAATGACTTTGTTACTAAGTGACTAAGGATTATTACTCCATCCAAGTAATAACTCACCTGTCTATAGCCTGACTTGAAAGAGTCAGCTATTGTTCAAAGCATTGTTAGAGCTCATTGTTGATGTCTTCTGAGCCTGCAGCACGTTCTTTTGAAAATGATGGTAAATCTTCATTGACAGATTTGTCTTGTGGAAAGAGCCAAAATTAATTTAAAGCCAAGTCTGGTTATACTATTTCTGATCACGAGAAAGCTTTTCTCATAAATCTAAGCTCTGAAGGCAGTGACAAAAGAGGCATTCCAGAACGATGTGGCAGCTCACGGAAATAAGTTTTTTAAATGGCACGGTAGAAGGATTGCACTTGGCAGGATACAGCTCCCCTTGTCCTGCATAAAGGTCTCCCAACTGGTCTATCCACAATCTTGTTTTCACTAAGCCTTTGATAATCTTGAAATGCTGTATAAACTCTATCATGTCATTCCTACTCATCTTTGGATAAAAACACAAACTTGTATAATGGCTATAAAGCCTTGTTTAGTCTGGTTCTTCCCTTTCCAGCTTCACTGGACACCAGTTATCTCTTGGCCTCTTGTTTCTGGCCACAGTGGCCTTCTAGAAAGTCATTATGGACATTAAGCCAGCCCCACTAAAGTCTTCGCATGTTCTCTTCCCTCCCTCCCCATTTTTGCCTTTAAACACCTACTCATTCAATAGATCTGGACTTAATAGTCAAGCCCTCCTTCCCAGAAAGACCTTTCTACCCTCCCAGTCCAGGACCACCCTTAGCCACAGGACATATTTTCAAGGCACCATTTATGTTCCCTTCATTGCTCTGTACACGGTTTTCGATAACTTAGTGTGGCTATCTGATTAATGTCTATCTCCTTCTGGAGATTAGAAGCCTGCAGGGAGGCAAAGATCCCAGTTGGTTTTACTCAGTGCATTGCATGAAGCCTGGCATATGGGAAGTTCTCAATATAACTGATGGATTAAAGAGAAATGTAATTTGGCACACTTGTGAGGTCAGTGATCTGCAAGAGGACTACAATGATCTGCCCCTCTGTGTACACACTTGCTGCTCTCCCATCAAGAGATGAGTCTGTCTCGCTTCCCCTTGAACCTAGGCTGGTCTCCTGATTTGCTGTGACTGCAGAATGAAACAGCAGTGATGCTGGACCAGGTGTGAGCCTAGCTCTTCAAAGGCCTCACAGTTTCTGCCTTGGCTTTCTTGGGGGAGAGTTGCCATGCTATAAGAAGGTGGTTTAGAAGGGAACAGAGGCCACCAAGACTCACAGCCAGCTTCAATTGCCAGGCAAGCTGGGTGCTGACGTACTTTTGACCATAGAATCATGAGACATAGATGGCTGCTGCTTTAAGCCACTACCTTTTGGGATGGTCTGTGGTGTAGTAAGAGTAACTGAAACGCTGGCTTCTTATCTTAAAATAAATTCTAGCCAGGTGTGGTGACTCATGCCTCTAATCTCAATGTTTTGGGAGGCTAAAGAAAAAGGATTGCTTGAGGTCAGGAGCTCAAGACCAGCCTGGACAGCACAGCAAGATCCCATTTCTATAAAAATAAAATATAAAAATTAGCCAGGCATGGTGGTGCATGCCTGTAGTCCCAGCTACTCAGAAGGCTGAGGTGGGAGAATCACTTGAGTTCGAGGCCGCAGTGAGCTATGATTACCACTGAACTCCAGTCTGGGTGAAAGAATGAGATCCTGTCATTAAATAAATAAATAAAATAAAATAAATCCTAATGGCACTAGTTTTTCTTCGCACCATTATCTCTAAGAGGTGAACCTTTTCCATGAGAACTAGGGAACTGCTCCCTTTGTACCTGCAGTGAAGCAACCCTCAACCCCTGGTTATCTTGGGCATCCGCAGAGGGTTTGGGATTATCATATATCATTGTATGTACTTGTCCTTTTTCCTTGTCATTTTTCATATACCTTTGCTAGGTATCTAATTGTTCAGATGTTCTGCTCCATTAGGGCAGGGATTTATTTGTCTTTATCTCCAGTGATTCTATAGCTTCCTGGCAAACAGTATATGTTCAATGAAACTGCTGAATGAATGAATGAATCATTCTCTGCCTCATTGCCTCCACCTGATAAATCCGCTGCCAGCTGTGCCCTCCTCAAACATCCAATCTTAAAACACATTCTCCTGCTCTATCAATGTGCTGCCTTCTGTTCTTTTATAAACATAATCCTCAAATATTCTATGTCTATGTAAGCCACATCTCAGCCCAGTGCTGCCTCCTTTGATTCAGTGGCAACAGCAATCAATGGCTTAGGTCCTATAATAACGCTGGGTTTTGTGTTTAAATCAGATAACATATCCAGAATTCAGACACGTAACTATGTTTTCAGTGAATGTTGCCTTTTCATCTTCTTTCCAATGCTTTCTATTTCTTAGAATGCCAAGGACATCCACCCCTCATGGCAACATCTGCATGTTGACATACATCAGTAATGGTCTGTGAATCATTTGAATTCTGGTAAGATGAACATTTATTACCATTTACTCTGCGTTAGGCACTATGCTGGGCAGCTGACCTACATAACATCCCCTGTCATATGAAAAAGAAAGCCTAGGTTTAAATCTCAGGCCAACAGTTTCTCCTTTCAGCAGCACACTGCCTCTGGAACTAGTGGGCTCTAGACAATGAGATGAAATCAACAAAGATGATTCATAAGCTTTAGATGCTGGAGCTTCCTGAGAAGCAGAGTTCTTATCCTTCCTTCTCTTTCGTAGGTTGAAGGCTGACACCGTCATAGTCTCTCTACTCATCTCCATGACCAAAATTTGCTTTTGAAAGCATTTGCTCCAAAGTATAAATGACTGTTAACAACTGCACATGGCACCCCCCTCCCTTGAAGGCATTCTGAATTTCAACCAAACATTTAGGATGCAAAAATGGAACAAGATTAGCAAGATTTAGACTTGGAAGCAGGCAAGTCAGATTCCTCCCAACAGTCATGCTATTCAATGCAGCAAGCAACCCAGCCTTAGTGGAGAGAAGCTTGGGAAAAGGGAACGTGAGACTTCTCACAATATACAGGAAGGACCTTTGCAGTCAAATAGCCTACTCACCTGATTTTCCTGGGTCAGTCCCTATTAAACATGGGTGTTTCACTTCTCAGCTGTGGATAGCACACTCATCCCTGCCCTGGTTTCAGTTTTTAATCTCTTTCCTCTCCCACAGCCTAGTGCAGACCGACAGCCCTTTTCTCCGAAACAGCACGTCATATTTAAGAATGTATGTCCCTTGAATATAATAATATGATAGTATATTTATTCTTCTGCTCACATTTTGCATGAAAAACATACTTAAGACAGTTAATAAAAAACATATAACATCTTGTTGACGACCCAGCAGAAGTAGTGCCATCTTCTTTAAGTCTCTGCTCTGTCAATGGTCATGCATGTAGAAGCTTCTCAGTGACCTCTCGGCACAATTAACTGCTATATTCCTTAGCACAGTGTAATAATATCATTCTGAGCACCATCCTGAGCACCATGTAATAATATCACTCTGAGCACCTATGTCACAGACTTGCAATAATTGTTGACAATTTGTCTCCTTAACTAGACTGTGAGGCCCTTGAGGGCACTGTGTTTTATTCATCTTTTTTATTCTGTGTAGCTGAGAGCCTGGTGCTTATTACACAGCCAGTACATTCTTGGAGGAAATCATCTCTTACTCAATTGGTGTCAGGAAGAAATTGAGAGCCACAGACTGGCAGGTTCAGGAATCCTTTGCACTACTGAGCAGCTACTCAGACCCTGTGAACTGTATGTTCTCTACTTCCCTCCTGTCATATCACTTTTTTTTTTTTTTTTTTTTTTAGACAGAATCTCGCTCTGTCACCCAGGCTGGAGTGCAGTGGTGTGACTCAGCTCACTGCAACATCTGTCTTCTGGGTTCAAGCGATTCTCCAGCCTCAGCCTACCAGGGAGCTGGTATTACAGGCGTGCACCACCATGCCCAGCTAATTTTTGTGTTTTTAGTAAAGACAGGGTTTCACCATGTTGGCCAGGCTGGTCTCGAACTCCTGACCTCAAGTGATCCGCCTGCTCAGCCTCCCAAAGTGCTGGGATTAGAGGCATGAGCCACCGTGCCTGGCACCTTACTAGGATTTAAAAGAAGCCCAGTGATTCCGAGGGCTCCTGTCTACCACCACTTCTCTCCACCACAACATCTTCTCCTCCACACTGCTGACTCCCTGGGAGAGCAAATCCAAGAGCGGGCTATGACTAGACAGAGCGTCCACCTCCCCTAGATGACTCCAGGACCCAGGCCATTGTTTCTCATCTTTATGCATAGCTCAGCCACCACCGCAAGCTCCAAACTCTCAGGCCACCCATCGTCACCTGGGCTCCTTCTACAACCTGGCTGTGGATGCTCCCTAACCTGACCGAGTCTGCGTCTCTTCACACACACACTCTCTGGGACTCACAGTAGGTCCTCAGCATTGCCTCCTGTATCCCTCAGCTGCTTAGCTCTTAGAGAAAAACACACAACCCTCCTTCCTTCTGTACTTTAATGTTATGACCGTAAATCTCAGATAGGCCTTCAGGACTTCCCAGTGACTCTACAAAACTTCCATAAAATGTTTACTGTCCCACTCTCAAAAATGAATCTTTCACACCTTCTCTGAGGCTAAAACTGTCATCGTTCCCCATTCCTGACTCTCTCTTAGCTGATGATCTTGCTTCATGTTTCACTGAGGACATAAACATATCCTAAAGAGATCACTCTCTCTCTCCCTCTGTCTCTACTTGCCTCAGGGCTCACACACTTTGCTCTCCTTGTCACTTCCCAATGCTCCCCTTGGGCACTGAATCCCGTTGCCTCTTTTGCCTATCCCATCAGTGCCTCTCTCTATCCCATCGTTACCATCAGAATATAAATATCATGTCATATCCCCACCTCCCACCATTGAAAACTCTCTCTGTACCCCTCCAGCTACACCGCATCTCCTAGCTCCACTGTATAGCAAAACCTTTCAGAAGAGTTGTCTATTTTCCCTGTTCCCACTTTTTTTATCCTTTGTTCTTTCTAGAAAGTACACAATCAGGCTTTTGGTTCCATCACTCCTCTGGACCTGTGAGCCTCACGTGCCTTCCTCCTATCACTAAAAACCTGCTTACTGCCAAATCTAGTGTTGGCTCCCAGTCCTCCTCTAACCTGACCTCTCAGCTGCATGTGACACAGCTGATTACTCCTGCCTTCTTGAAACATTTTCACTAGGCTTCCAGGACATCACATTCTCCTGATTTTTCTTCTCCCTGGCTACTCCTTTGCAATCTTGTTTGCTGGCTGTTTCTCCTGTTTTTCCTGACCTGACACCCAGAGGCTCTGTTTTTTTTTTTTTTTTTTTTTAAGATGGAGCCTCGCTCTGCACCCAGGCTGGAGTGCAGGCATGATCTCAGCTCACTGCAACCTCTGCCTCCCGGGTTCAAGCGATTCTCCTGCCTCAGCCTCCCAAATAGCTGGGACTAAAGGTGCAGAGGCTCTGTTCTTATCTCTCTTTACTCTCTTTATCTTTTCTCTTGTCAACCTCTCCATTCTTGTAGCTTTAAAGATGTTGATATATCCCAAGTTTATATCTGTAGCCCACCTCCTCTCTAAGCTCCAAATCTATGTAAAGTATATAACTCCCTACTTGCCATCTCTACTTCCATGTCTAATGAATGTTTCTCAACACAGTGATACAAAAGAAAGGCTCATACTTCTCACTCCCTGCAGCCCCTTGCAACCACATAACTCTTTGCTTATGTCTACCCTTTCCAAATGCAACTGTCTCATTGGCAAGGACTTTTCTGCCCTGTTCATCCAAAGTGCCTAGAACAGATGGTCCATAAATACTTGTTGAGCGAGCAGACGCATGAATACGTGTGCAAAGGGGCTCAGGTAAAGAGTGTAATTTCTATAATTTCAAAGCTGTGATGTACTTCCAGGAGCAGAGTAAGTAATAATGATGGGCAGGCACAATGGAAGGCCAGGTATTGGATTAAGGAGGGCCTCTCTGGCAGCCCTACAGGACAGACATTTCTGCAATGATAGAAATGACCTATATCTCTGCTGTCTAAAACAGTAGTCACTGGCCACGTGTGACTATGGAGCACTTGAGATGTGGTCAGTGGGACTGAGGAATTGAGGAACTGAAAGAATTTTATTTAATTTCAATTAACATTTAAATAGCTATCCATGGCTGGTGGCTATGGTATTAGAACCTGAAGAATCCCTTCCCATGGCTTGTGATTGCAGGATAATTGTGTATAACTCACTGAGTTGTCGAGGGGACTAATGAAATAAAAAGCTTAGGAAAATGTCTGGAACATAAGTGGCACAAAAAAATAATAGTTGCTATTACTCCACAGAGTTGCAAATTAAAGTACTTTAAGTATATGCCATTTAAATTAAGCTGTAAAGCATTTGAAATGGACTTTTATTAATGTTAGCCATAATGTTTTGTTTTTTAGAGTTGGTAGATAATCAATGTTTGGGTCTGTATTTGAGCTTACAAACTAAAAATAGCACACAACCATTTTGGGATCTCATTGAAGGAGATAGATGACTATTCCAAGTGGATCAGCTTGCTGATACTTATAATGAGCTAATTAATTTTGACAACAGCTAATTTAGCATCTGCAAAAATTGGATTTGTAACATTATGTGTACTGTATTATTTTCAAACAATGTTATCTGCAACTTCCCGGATGATTTTGGATAAGAGAAGTGTTTGTTTCAATACTTATTATTAAAATAAAAAATAAGTATTTACTTATTGGAAATACTACGATTAATTATTTAAGGCTTAAATTGGTTTGGACATAAAATCATTTTTTTTTCTTAGTGGCTCACCATAATTCCTTCCATACTGAATCCAGAAAATAAAATTAGCGCAGATATAGAACATAAACAGACCATTATAACAAACCCTTATGAATAACCTAATGCAATAATAAAATCACACATTTGTCCAGAATAAGCATGGTACTTATTTTCAGGCCAAGAGAATTTGCATTCTGTAGCAGAGTGAAAATGGCATTCCACAGTCAGCCTAAGCACTTGGTGGAGACTCTGAGACTAGAGAGAGCAGATGCATTTAAATTGAACACGTGCTTATAGGCATTAAGAAAAGTTGACATTCTTATTAAAGAGACCAATTAATCTGCATCAGTTGGAAGCCACTTTACAGTTGAAAAAGTGCTCTAGGACCTAATATAAATGAGACTGGAGTAGAAAGAGAATGAAAATTCACTTTTCTACACGGGAGCCTTTTCTAATTGCCCTAGAGCTGTGCTGTTTGAAATGCTAATCCTTCCTCTTCCATCCCGGACTGGGAGTCTGGGGTAACAGAAGCCGAGGAGGGTGAAGACCCCCAGATGCTAAAGTGAGGGGTGTTCAAGACTTACCAATGGGCATGACTAAGAAGAAAGGCAGCCAGCAGAGGACGAAGCAGCCGACCACGATGCCCAGCGTTTTGGCCGCTTTCTTCTCCCGGGAGAACTTGAGGAGCCTCACTGAGAAGTGCGTCTTGGTCTTGGCGCTGGCCATCCCGCTGCCTCCTGCCGGGGCGTTTTTCCGATGGATGCGGAGCGTCACTTGCTCCGAGTCCGACTTGTCGGTCTTGAGGCCAGACTTGAGGCCCCGGCTCTCCCTCTTGGCCACCACGTAGACGCGGCAGTACATGACCAGGATGATGGCCAGCGGCAGGTAGAAGGAGCCCAGCGCTGAGAAGAGCACGTAGCCCGGCTCCTCGTTGATCTGGCAGATGGTCTCGTCCTCGGGGGCCGGCTGCCTCCAGCCGAACAGGGGTCCAATGGATATGACCAGGGAGAGTGCCCAGACGCAGAGCAAAGCCATGAGACCCCTCCTCTGGGTGACGATGGTTGGGTAGCGCAGCGGGTAGCTCACGCCGATGTAGCGGTCGATGGAGATGATGCAGAGGCCCATGATGGACGCGGTGCAGCACAGCACATCCACTGCCGCCCAGATGTTGCAGAAGACCCTGCCGAAGGCCCAGTAGCCTAGGACCTCGAAGATGGCGGAAAAGGGCAGCACCGTGGAGGTGAGCAGGAGGTCGGCCACCGCCAGGTTGACGATGTAGTAGTGCGTGACTGAGTGCAGGTGTCGGTGACAGGCTACGGAGAGGATCACTAGGATGTTACCCAGCACCCCGAAAAGAATGAGGCCCCCCAAGATCACCCCGAGCAGAATGGCCTTGGAAATGTTCACCGGTGCCGGCGGTTGGGTGCAGTTGGAGCTGTCGGAAGCATTTCCGGAGAGAAACACCATGGTCCCAGCTGGGGCCGGGCGAGGTCCGGCTCTCCAGGGCCACCTCCCGGGCTGGCGCGGAGGCGGGAGCGCGGGAGCCGGGAATCAAAAGGTCTCGGCTGGAGGGAACCCTGCCAGGTGGGTTTGGCTGGGGGTGAGAGCGCGCGCGCGGGTGGGAAACAACCCTGGCCAGCCCTGGGAACCCTCAGAAGGCCACACGAAGGGGCAGGGCATTAAAGGAGACATGGCCAGGGGCGCGCGGGGCTGCCGGGGACCCTCTCCACCTGCCGGGCTGGCCTAGCCCAGGACCCGGACTCCCTCCCTACCCGAAGCTGGGTGCAAAGATCCAGGAGACTCCTTGCAACATGCAATTCCAGAATTACGAGAATTTGCTTTTCCGCGCTGTCTTATTCGTCCTGGCTGGGGGAAGATTCAGCATTCTCACATGATTCGGAATTCAAAACTCCAGCGCCAGTCTCTCCCTCAAACCAGAGGATCAGCCGTCGACGCTCAAAGGCAGGGACCGATGGCATCTGGGCGCTGCTCCTGGCCCGCAGTTACCTACATTTTGAGCTGCCCCACCGAAGGCGCCTGCTCTCTCCAGATTCTAGGAGCACAGGCCAGGGGACGTGGGTGTGGAATATGTGCCGAGACCCAGGCGGCTGCGGGGCATCGTTTGACCGCGTCCACCTGAAAGAGCGCAAAGAGAAAGGCGGCTTTGAGCTAGGCGCCCCAGGGAAAGAGGCTGTGCTGAGCTTGACGGGTTGGGGGACACCAGTTGGGAGCCGGGTTGGTTCTGCGGTCCAGAAGCTGCTTCGCCCGGCAGCGGTGGAGGCGACTTCGGAGCTCATCTCGCGCCCCCACCACTGGGAACCTGCCTAGCGCACTCTACTGAGTCACCTCTGCCCGAGTTCAGGATCCGAAGCGAAAAACAAACAAAAAAACAAATCCCCAAAACCCCAGGCTCCAGCGCTCGAAGTCTGGACTTCGAGCGCAGGTACCACGAAATTAAAATCCTCGAAGCCCCGGAGGGGCGACTGCGGCTGGCGAGTGTGTCGCACGGATCCTAGCCGGGGAATTCTGGAGGATGTACTAGGTTTCCGTTAGAACAGGTTGCCTCGCAGTCACCTGGAGGGGGCGGCCTGGGAGAGGGAACAGCTGCGACCCAGGGACCTCAGGGCCAGGACCACGAGCACGCTCACTCTCACGCCGGTGGAATTCGCACTTGGGTGTGCAGAGCGCACCGGTCTGTCCACCAGCCAAGCTGGCTTGAGAGCCAGGTCCCGAGCGAAGCCGGGAGGGACCCGAAGACAGAAAGCGACCCAGGTCTGTCCATGACGCCTTTCCAAGCCTCACTATTGGCCACCCGAGGGGCTCCAGCTGCCAGCCGTAGCGGGACTGGCGGGGGACGGGGTGGGGAGGACGTCCCTCTGCAGAGGGAGCTTTGCAAGTGACAGTCACTGCGGATTTTGCAGGCGTAAACATTAAGCCGGCATGCCAGCGGGCAGGCTTCGATTTTCTGGGCTGGGGGCCACCATCTGCGTAAGAAACCTGGGTTTCCACAACTGCGAACCGACCGCAGGGACTCGGCAGGACAGCGCGGCGTGAGGAAGTGCCCACCTTGCCTTCTGGGGTTGGGCCCTGAGATGGGACCTCGGGCAAAGACTCTTGTTAAAATCGCAAGTTGGAGACCTCACAGGTGGTATTAAAAACGTGCCACTGCAGAAACCCTTTTCCTCCTACCTCGAGGGTGATAAACACAGGGTTAAAAAGACACTTGTTAAGTAGAAGGCAACTTCGCAGAAGATGTGAGGGAATCCGGGGGTGGGGTAGAGGGGCCGGTATAAAACCTGGTGGAAAAAGCGGGAGGCGCTGGGAACAGTGGGGGTTCGGTCTCACCAGACGGCGGGGGAGGTCTGCCCTCACCCACTCGACCCTGCGGGACGCCGGCCCCGGCGCACTCACCTGAAGCGCCGCTGCTGAGCCACCAGCTCGCGCGCGGGGGATGCGGACCCGGCTTCGGTCCCGGGAGCTGCCTGCCTGCTCTTCTCTGGAGGCGGAGAGGGGACCGTGTCTCCGAGGCACCAAATCCTTGTCCTTTTGCACCCGCTGACTCACCCCTCCACCACTGATGTCTTTAAGCTCCTGAACCGCTGTCACTTTACCGCATTTTTTAAAGAGTCAAAATAAGAAAAGAAAAAAAAAATGCAGATAACCGGTAACTCCACAATCACCCTTTTAATATTCAGCTCCCCGACACCAGAAAAGAATAGCAAGGAACTTTGCAGCTCTCGCTGACGTAACACAGGCAGTAGCCCAGCTAGTACCGTAATCTCCTGCTGCTACCGTATTACTCTACGGCAACAGGCACAAGTGCGTATACAGCTGTAATGTTTTCCTCTGGCCTAGAGGGGGTTGGGTTCTAGCGTTTCTTTAAAAAGGTTTGTGTGTGTGTGTGTGTGTGCGCGCGCGCGTGAGTGTGTGTGTGTGTAGAGTCATTTGTAGTAAATAACTTCTTTAAATGATCTGATTTTTAAAATAACGAAAAATTGACACCCTTGCTAGATATTGCTGTGTGTCTGGTGTGTTCATAGGAATGTGCTATAAGGTAACTTTGAACAGCTTGATTTGATTAACATTTGACCTAGGTTTTGTTAAGATCAAGAAGTATATTAAGAATATCGTAATTCTAAATATGCAAGTAAATTATAAGGTGTTTTAAATAGCAAGTAAAATCAGATAAAATTTGATAAATCTGATTGTAATGAAATTATATTTTCAGGAAGATAAAGTGGACATATCTAAACCTTATTTAATATGATTCACTTCTAATTTCTTTAGACAGATGAATTTTAAGAGCATTATGGCCACAGAGTTTGGTATTTTTTAAATGCCACACAATCTTTTCCAGTTTTCTTGAGAAAATGGTATCCTTTCAGGAGCGTTACTCTCTTTAATTCATTAATAGCTGGAGTATGAAAACTTAGCACCACCAGTCTTATTACTTTTTTCTGGTAAATTACATAATCTGTTTACCTTGTGATTGAATAAAGTCACATGTGTTTCAGAATATTGGGAACATAGAAAAATGTTTCCCACTCCAATTCCTACCTCCTCAGTCATCTTTCATCTTTATTGATGCAGACAAAGTGGAATGTTCTTATTTACTAGGTCTCCTTAAACCTAGGAACAAGGAGATAACTTTAAGCAGTGGTGTGCACTTAAATTCTCTCCTGTGAACAAAATCATATTAATATGATTACCTTTTCTAAGTGAGATAATGTTTGGGAGGCTCTTTTATAGCAGTAAATCTCAAAATGCCTCAGAGGAATGCCCATGAGAGGGTCAGTAAATCTTATGTCATGAAAGACCTAATATTTGTATTTATTTCTCTATTGTATACAAAGTCCTCCACCTCTGCCTCATACCTGTAGAGATAGAACTCACACCTAACACATTTGATTTGAATTTAATATATTTTTAAAACTGAATTTCGTGCCATAGGAGGAGCATCCTGGTTGAACAGACAGCTCCCCTTCTCATTACTAAGTCACCTGCTCTCTCTGGGATTCAGTCCCCTTAGGAGGAAGCTTGACCTCAATTCCCTGCACTTCTAGTACTTTATCATCAAATATGTGTGTAATGTCTGTGCTTCCGAAATCCCATCCATCAGAGGGATATACACTGTTTTGTTTTGTATTCATTAACCTGATGCTGTGAATGCAAATTCTTCATTAAGATGTGTTCCATGGTAGATAAGGGAAGCAGTGCTATCAGCAAGCAAAGCAACTGAAAATTGCTCAGCTCTGCAAGGTCGAAAATTACAAAGGTCTTTGTAACTCCCAGTCCCCACTCTACAACAATTAAGAATACACATAATCCACCCCTGCACCCACCTCCAATAATTAACTAGTTAATACTAAGATAAGGAAGAGCAGCTCTTCATGCTGCTAGCAGGTAGGTCTTTCAAATCTGCTTCTCAGCCTGTGACCATCAATCCTTGCAAAACGACCTCTCAGAACCAATTTTTCAGTCACCTACCATTGATTCACAAACAGAAAACTATCCATCTGTTGGTTACTCTTTAAAGAATAGTTGACGTGGACATCCCAGAAAGTGTCTGAGTTGGACACATGGGTAGGTGGAGTGGAGAGGAGTATGCTCTGGGGTCATAAAGATGCTATTCTGACCCTCCTATGCGACCATGGCAAAGCCTTGGTTTCCTAATTTTTAAAGGGAGACAATGAACCCCCACAAGGTTGTTATTAGTGTTGAAAGAAATTATGTTTCTCAAAAACTCAGCTCATAATATTCACTAACTCTATTATTAATCTTATTAACTCCCTTTCTGCTCATTTTGTATGCTACTTTATAGTGAAATATATTTCTAACCCAGGTAGTCCATGAACACTGGTAAATTCAGCTGGAGAATGTGCTAAGTGTCTTGAGCACTACACTTGAGCTAAGTGGTTTAATCAGAATGACCCAACATGGCTGAGTTGCAACAGCTGGCCCTGATCACCGGCTACTTCTTTTCTTCTCACTTTCCCCCTTGTTGTTTGTCTTGAGGGGCCATGCAAATGTGTGTGAACACCTCAGCCCCTACAGCCAGAAAGCTGCCTTCTTGGCCTCAGGCCTTGGGGTACACACATTTGTGATGTTGTCTACCCAGAGAGAATGGACCTGAAAGTGATTGTGTGGCCATCCAGGGCAAGGGATTCTGAGTCCCAGGGCATGGTCTAGAAAGGAGGGCACAGGCTCCAGGTGGGCATATCACATTAGTCCTGTGGCCAAAAGGAGTGAGAGCTGGACTCTCTAAAGCCTGAAACCCTAGCCGGGGTCCCTCTTGCCTGGCTCTGAGGGTGATACTCTGAAGACTTCCGGTGTGATGGAAATTGAAGAATCCCCTGAAGGGGTGGTTGTGGAAAGACTCATAAAATGATATTGCTTGATGTAGGATTTGTGGAATCAGCAGGATTGAGATTTGTAGACAAAAGTGAGGAAGGTGAACCATCAGCAGCCGCATTTTAGAGTGGTGTGTCAGGGATGCTGGGGGAATGAGTCTGATTGGAGAAGAGCTGAGCAATGGACATAAACCCATGCGTTGATTGGCAGGACTTTCTTAGTGACTAGTGAGGAACTCGGCAAGTGTGGTAGGCTTAGAGGTTTAAAAAAATAAAGAATCTGTCTATCATTCCCTTAGAAAACAATACACAATGGAACTAGGAGCTGTGTTCTGGAATTTATGATTGCAAATGACAGAGTAGAAGACTTAATGTTAGTATCTACCCCAAAGACTTGGCTTTTCAATTAATTCTCCTAAGGCTTAAGAAGTTAAAGAGGCAAGAAAATGAAAAACAATTCTCAGAAAGGTATTGATGCAGTATCAAGTCACAGCTCTCCAAAGAAGCATTGTGTTCTAATCCTTTATCGAACTGAGAACACTGCACAGCCCACAGATAATGCTGAGGGATGTCTTTGATGAGATAGTAATTCTGTCTTTGCCATCATTTGTCCAAATCTTCATTGCCCTGAGAAAATAACATACTCCAAGTCTTGGGAGTCATACCACCCCATCCCTACACTGTGGGACTATCATGGTAGGAATATGAGGTCAAGTCAGCCTATAGCTGATCAGCAAATAATTCCTTTAAAACAATAAGACTTTGCTCTTGCATAGCAAATCTCAGCTGAGGCATATCAATCAAATTTTTTCAATATCTTTGTCAATATCATCTGGAAATGGAAGTAAAAGAAAGTCAATATGTGTACCAAGTGCAGACACATTTTTATCTCATCTCTTCACTTGCTGATGGGCTGTTATAGGCACATTAAAATGCTTATTGACTTGTATTTAATTATAAAATTTATGCTCATAATAGCACATTTGGAAAAGTCAGACAGAAATGTATGAAAATAAAAATTATCTGTAATCCTGCCACTGGAGAAATAGCTACTGTTAAATATTTGTCATATTTTCTCATTTTTTGTTAATGTGTATAAATTATATACATGGAAAAATATATATACACATGTACATACCAGGAAATATTTTATGTACATGTATTTATTATGCATACATATATATTTCACATATTATACATTGTATACATTATATAAAAGAGTGTAATCATACTGCACCTATAATTATATATCTTACTTTTTCACTTATATTATTTCATGAACTCATTCTATTATTACATTTATACCAAAACATGATTTATAAGAGCTCCACAGTGATTCTATTCTATGTATATGCTATTGTCTGAATGTTTGTGTTCTCCCCAAAATTCATATATTGTAGCCTAAATTCCGAGGTGATGGTATTAAGAGGTGGGGTCTTTGTAAGATGATTAGGTCATAAGGGTTCCATCCTCAGGAATGGACTTAGTGCTGTTATAATAGAGGGAGCCTCTTTGCCCTTCTGCCATGTGAGAACACACAAAAGGCGACATCTATGAGGAATGGGCACTTGCCTAGCATCAAATCTTCTGGCACCTTGATCTTGGACTTTGCAACCTCCAGAACAATATATTTCTTTTGTTTATAAATTATCTAGTCTACGGTATTTTGTTATAGCAGCCTGAACAGACTAAGACACTGTATGTCATGACAAATTAAATATTTAAATATTCAGGCTTTAAAAAAAATTCTGATCTATAACTTGAACTGTGGTAAATCCTCTTATTTATTTATTATTTTACTTTAAGTTCTGGGATACATGTGCAGAATGTGCAGGTTTGTTACATAGGTGTACATGTGCCATGGTGGTTTGCTGCACCTATCAACCCCATCATCTAGGTTTTAAGCCCCACATGCATTAGGTATTTGTCCTAATGCTTTCCCTCCCCTTGCCCCCCATCCCCTGACAGGCCCCAGTGTGTGTTGTTCCCCTCCCTGTGTCCATGTATTCTCATTGTTCAACTCCCACTTATGAGTGAGAACATGCAGTGTTTGATTTTCTGTTCCTATGTTAGTTTGCTGAGCATGATGGCTTCCAGCTTCATCCACGTCCCTGCAAAGGACATGAACTCAATTCTTTTTTATGTCTGCATCGTATTCCACGGTGTATATGTGCCACATTGATAAATACTCTTACATATAACATTGTACTCCAAATTTTCCAAAAGATTAATTTCTGTAACTAAAATTAGAATAACAAAGGTTATGAACATTTAAGAGGTTATAACAGATATTGACCTCTAGAAAGGTTTTACAAATGTAGATGTAAAAATATAAACTCCCATTAGGAGTGCATAACAGAACCTGTTTTTTGTTTTTTTACTTATTTATTTTTTGTCTCTTGCCAACTTTGTTTATAATAAACTAGACACGTACATAATATGTGTAAATAAAATAAACCTTAGGCAATTTTATAAGTAAAAAATAATATCTCATTTTTTAAAATTTGTATTCTTTAGTTATGATTTTATTTCTTTACGTTTATTTGGCATTTCTGTGTATTCATTTGTGATTTGCTTGTCCATATTTCTGCTAGCCAGGTGATATGGTTTGGCTCTGTGTCCCCACACAAATCTCATCTCGAATTCTAATCCCCATGTGTCAGGGGAGAGATCTGGTGGGAGGTGATTGGATCATGAGGGTGGGTTCCCCCATGCTGTTCTTGTGATAGCGAGGGACTTCTCATGATACCCCATAGCTTTAAAAATGACAGTTTCTCCTGCACTCCCTCTCTCTCCTGCCGCTCTGTGAAGAAGGTGCCTTGCTTTCCCTTCACCTTTCACCTTATTATAAGTTTCCTGAGGCCTCTCCAGCCATGCAGAACTGTGAATCAATTAAACGTCTTTTGTTTATAAATTACCCAGTCTCAGTGTGAAAACAAACTAATACACCAGGATTTGGTCAGAAACTGCTGTAGTTGTTTCACGTAGGAAGGATTTAATACAGGGAATCAGAGGCTTATAATATTGCTGGGAAATATTGGGAAACAGATTAGAGAAAGCTACTGTTAACTTCTGGGAATTCTGAAGTGCAGGTGTATCAGGAAACCGTGCTGGTGATTTCAGCTGCCTAAAGCACCAATGATGTGCAGGTCACCCAGGAGATCCTGGCAGAACCTCACCTCTACTGTTGGCTGAAGTCTTCATCCTTGCACAACACTGTTACAGGGCGAGAAATGGCTTCCACTTCTCTTCCACTTTCCAAAATCTCACAAAATTCCTCTCATTGGTGAATTGTGACCCAGAATCCTGATGGCACAGATTATTCTAGCCTTTGCAATGCAGAGAAGAGCATAGAAAGAAAAAAAAATGACCCTGAGTGGACAACAGACAATTTGGTATAATGTCCATTACCCATTTTGATATTGGTATTTTCCTCTTTTATCTTATTGATTTGTAAGAACTTCTTATGTATTATGGTGGCCTTGAAAACATGCCATTTGATCTACAGCAAGGAGCATAATTGACTTAGATTCTCTTAGATTTTGCTCTTCTGGGTCCATTCCTGCATTCATGCCACACTTTCTATAGGCTGTTCTCAACCAATGGCAAAGCAGGGCAAAGGTTCTAATGCAGGCTCATTACTGTAATATATGGGATTTCTTGAATTGGTGAATTTGTCTCAGGTCAGCTAAAACTTCCTTGTAACTGTGCAACAGTCTGACACTTTTCCTTCCCTTCTTCTTCAGAAGGAGTCAACTTGGACCATAGTCTGGAGGCTCTCCTTACCTTCTGAATTAGTCTGTTCTCATGCTGCTAATAAAGACAAACTTGAGATTGGGTAATTTATAAAGGAAAGAAGTTTATTCAACTCACAGTTCCACATGGCTGGGGAGGCCTCACAACCATGGTTGAAAGCAAATAAGAAGCAAGGTCCACATCTTACACGGTGGTAAGCAAGAGAGCTTGTGTAGAAGAACTCTCCTTTATAAACCATCAGATCTCATGAGTCTCATTCACCACCATGAGAACAGCATGGGAAGGACCTTCCCCCATGATTCAATTTTCTCCCACTGGGTCCCTTCCACGACATGTGGGAATTATCAGAGACACAATTCAGGATGAGATTTGGGTGGGGACATAGCCAAACCATATAACCTTTCCCAGCTCCCTCCCTCCTTGCCTTTACAGGCACTTCCTAGTAAATCTCTTGTATGATGAAATCTTATGTTGGTGTATGCTTTTTGGAGGGCCAAAGGTAACACATATATTATTATTATTATTATTATTATTTTTTTTTTTTTAATACTTTAAGTTTTAGGGTACATGTACACATTGTGCAGGTTAGTTACATATGTATACATGGGCCATGCTGGTGCGCTGCACCCACTAACTCGTCATCTAGCATTAGGTATATCTCCCAATGCTATCCCTCCCCCCTCCCCCTTCCCCACCACAGTCCCCAGAGTGTGATATTCCCCTTCCTGTGTCCATGTGATCTCATTGTTCAATTCCCACCTATGAGTGAGAATATGCGGTGTTTGATTTTTTGTTCTTGCGATAGTTTACTGAGAATGATGGTTTCCAGTTTCATCCATGTCCCTACAAAGGACATGAACTCATCATTTTTTATGGCTGCATAGTATTCCATGGTGTATATGTGCCACATTTTCTTAATCCAGTCTATCATTGTTGGACATTTGGGTTGGTTCCAAGTCTTTGCTATTGTGAATAATGCCGCAATAAACATACGTGTGCATGTGTCTTTATAGCAGCATGATTTATAGTCATTTGGGTATATACCCAGTAATGGGATGGCTGGGTCAAATGGTATTTCTAGCTCTAGATCCCTGAGGAATCGCCACACTGACTTCCACAATGGTTGAACTAGTTTACAGTCCCACCAACAGTGTAAAAGTGTTCCTATTTCTCCACATCCTCTCCAGCACCTGTTGTTTCCTGACTTTTTAATGATTGCCATTCTAACTGGTGTGAGATGATATCTCATTGTGGTTTTGATTTGCATTTCTCTGATGGCCAGTGATGATGAGCATTTTTTCATGTGTTTTTTGGCTGCATAAATGTCTTCTTTTGAGAAGTGTCTGTTCATGTCCTTCGCCCACTTTTTGATGGGGTTGTTTGTTTTTTTCTTGTAAATTTGTTTGAGTTCATTGTAGATTCTGGATATTAGCCCTTTGTCAGATGAGTAGGTTGCAAAAATTTTCTCCCATGTTGTAGGTTGCCTGTTCACTCTGATGGTAGTTTCTTTTGCTGTGCAGAAGCTCTTTAGTTTAATTAGATCCCATTTGTCAATTTTGTCTTTTGTTGCCATTGCTTTTGGTGTTTTGGACATGAAGTCCTTGCCCATGCCTATGTCCTGAATGGTAATGCCTAGGTTTTCTTCTAGAGTTTTTATGGTTTTAGGTCTAACGTTTAAATCTTTAATCCATCTTGAATTGATTTTTGTATAAGGTGTAAGGAAGGGATCCAGTTTCAGCTTTCTACATATGGCTAGCCAGTTTTCCCAGCACCATTTATTAAATAGGGAATCCTTTCCCCATTGCTTGTTTTTCTCAGGTTTGTCAAAGATCAGATAGTTGTAGGTAAGTGGCGTTATTTCTGAGGGCTCTGTTCTGTTCCATTGATCTATATCTCTGTTTTGGTACCAGTACCATGCTGATTTGGTTACTGTAGCCTTGTAGTATAGTTTGAAGTCAGGTAGTGTGATGCCTCCAGCTTTGTTCTTTTGGCTTAGGATTGACTTGGCAATGCGGGCTCTTTTTTGGTTCCATATGAACTTTAAAGTAGTTTTTTCCAATTCTGTGAAGAAAGTCATTGGTAGCTTGATGGGGATGGCATTGAATCTGTAAATTACCTTGGGCAGTATGGCCATTTTCACGATATTGATTCTTCCTACCCATGAGCATGGAATGTTCTTCCATTTGTTCGTATCCTCTTTTATTTCCTTGAGCAGTGGTTTGTAGTTCTCCTTGAAGAGGTCCTTCACATCCCTTGTAAGTTGGATTCCTAGGTATTTTATTCTCTTTGAAGCAATTGTGAATGGGAGTTCACTCATGATTTGGCTCTCTGTTTGTCTGTTGTTGGTGTATAGGAATGCTTGTGATTTTTGTACATTGATTTTGTATCCTGAGACTTTGCTGAAGTTGCTTATCAGCTTAAGGAGATTTTGGGCTGAGACGATGGGGTTTTCTAGATAAACAATCATGTCGTCTGCAAACAGGGACAATTTGACTTCCTCTTTTCCTAATTGAATACCCTTTATTTCCTTCTCCTGCCTGATTGCCCTGGCCAGAACTTCCAACACTATGTTGAATAGGAGTGGTGAGAGAGGGCATCCCTGTCTTGTGCCAGTTTTCAAAGGGAATGCTTCCAGTTTTTGCCCATTCAGTATGATATTGGCTGTGGGTTTGTCATAGATAGCTCTTATTATTTTGAAATACATCCCATCAATACCTAATTTATTGAGAGTTTTTAGCATGAAGGGTTGTTGAATTTTGTCAAAGGCTTTTTCTGCATCTATTGAGATAATCATGTGGTTTTTGTCTTTGGTTCTGTTTATATGCTGGATTACATTTATTGATTTGCGTATATTGAACCAGCCTTGCATCCCAGGGATGAAGCCCACTTGATCATGGTGGATAAGCTGTTTGATATGCTGCTGGATTCGGTTTGCCAGTATTTTATTGAGGATTTTTGCATCAATGTTCATCAAGGATATTGGTCTAAAATTCTCTTTTTTTGTTGTGTCTCTGCCCGGCTTTGGTATCAGAATGATGCTGGCCTCATAAAATGAGTTAGGGAGGATTCCCTCTTTTTCTATTGATTGGAATAGTTTCAGAAGGAATGGTAGCAGTTCCTCCTTGTACCTCTGGTAGAATTCGGCTGTGAATCCATCTGGTCCTGGACTCTTTTTGGTTGGTAAACTATTGATTATTGCCACAATTTCAGATCCTGTTATTGGTCTATTCAGAGATTCAACTTCTTCCTGGTTTAGTCTTGGGAGAGTGTATGTGTCGAGGAATGTATCCATTTCTTCTAGATTTTCTAGTTTATTTGCGTAGAGGTGTTTATAGTATTCTCTGATGGTAGTTTGTATTTCTGTGGGATCGGTGGTGATATCCCCTTTATCATTTTTTATTGTGTCTATTTGATTCTTCTCTCTTTTTTTCTTTATTAGTCTTGCTAGCGATCTATCAATTTTGTTGATCCTTTCAAAAAACCAGCTCCTGGATTCATTGATTTTTTGAGGGGTTTTTTGTGTCTCTTTTTCCTTCAGTTCTGCTCTGATTTTAGTTATTTCTTGCCTTCTGCTAGCTTTTGAATGTGTTTGCTCTTGCTTTTCTAGTTCTTTTAATTGTGATGTTAGGGTGTCAATTTTGGATCTTTCCTGCTTTCTCTTGTGGGCATTTAGTGCTATAAATTTCCCTCTACACACTGCTTTGAATGTGTCCCAGAGATTCTGGTATGTTGTGTCTTTGTTCTCGTTGGTTTCAAAGAACATCTTTATTTCTGCCTTCATTTCGTTATGTACCCAGTAGTCATTCAGGAGCAGGTTGTTCAGTTTCCATGTAGTTGAGCGGCTTTGAGTGAGATTCTTAATCCTGAGTTCTAGTTTGATTGCACTGTGGTCTGAGAGATAGTTTGTTATAATTTCTGTTCTTTTACATTTGCTGAGGAGAGCTTTACTTCCAAGTATGTGGTCAATTTTGGAATAGGTGTGGTGTGGTGCTGAAAAAAATGTATATTCTGTTGATTTGGGGTGGAGAGTTCTGTAGATGTCTATTAGGTCCGCTTGGTGCAGAGCTGAGTTCAATTCCTGGGTATCCTTGTTGACTTTCTGTCTCGTTGATCAGTCTAATGTTGACAGTGGGGTGTTAAAATCTCCCATTATTAATGTGTGGGAGTCTAAGTCTCTTTGTAGGTCACTGAGGACTTGCTTTATGAATCTGGGTGCTCCTGTATTGGGTGCATATATATTTAGGATAGTTAGCTCCTCTTGTTGAATTGATCCCTTTACCATTATGTAATGGCCTTCTTTGTCTCTTTTGATCTTTGTTGGTTTAAAGTCTGTTTTATCAGAGACTAGGATTGCAACCCCTGCCTTTTTTGTTTTCCATTTGCTTGGTAGATCTTCCTCCATCCTTTTATTTTGAGCCTATGTGTGTCTCTGCACATGAGATGGGTTTCCTGAATACAGCACACTGATGGGTCTTGACTCTTTATCCAACTTGCCAGTCTGTGTCTTTTAATTGGAGAATTTAGTCCATTTACATTTAAAGTTAATATTGTTATGTGTGAATTTGATCGTGTTATTATGATGTTAGCTGGTGATTTTGCTCATTAGTTGATGCAGTTTCTTACTAGTCTCGATGGTCTTTACATTTTGGCATGATTTTGCAGCGGCTGGTACCGGTTGTTCCTTTCCATGTTTAGCGCTTCCTTCAGGAGCTCTTTTAGGGCAGGCCTGGTGGTGACAAAATCGGTCAGCATTTGCTTGTCTGTAAAGTATTTTATTTCTCCTTCACTTATGAAGCTTAGTTTGGCTGGATATGAAATTCTGGGTTGAAAATTCTTTTCTTTAAGAATGTTGAATATTGGCCCCCACTCTCTTCTGGCTTGTAGGGTTTCTGCCGAGAGATCCGCTGTTAGTCTGATGGGCTTCCCTTTGAGGGTAACCCGACCTTTCTCTCTGGCTGCCCTTAACATTTTTTCCTTCATTTCAACTTTGGTGAATCTGACAATGATGTGTCTTGGAGTTGCTCTTCTCGAGGAGTATCTTTGTGGCGTTCTCTGTATTTCCTGAATCTGAACGTTGGCCTGCCTTGCTAGATTGGGGAAGTTCTCCTGGATAATATCCTGCAGAGTGTTTTCCAACTTGGTTCCATTCTCCGCGTCACTTTCAGATACACCAATCAGATGTAGATTTGGTCTTTTCACATAGTCCCATATTTCTTGGAGGCTTTGCTCATTTCTTTTTATTCTTTTTTCTCTAAACTTCCCTTCTCGCTTCATTTCATTCATTTCATCTTCCATTGCTGATACCCTTTCTTCCAGTTGATTGCATCGGCTCCTGAGGCTTCTGCATTCTTCACGTAGTTCTCGAGCCTTGGTTTTCAGCTCCATCAGCTCCTTTAAGCACTTCTCTGTATTGGTTATTCTAGTTATACATTCGTCTAAATTTTTTTCAAAGTTTTCAACTTTTTTGCCTTTGGTTTGAATATCCTCCCGTAGCTCAGATTAATTTGATCGTCTGAAGCCTTCTTCTCTCAGCTCGTCAAAATCATTCTCCATCCAGCTTTGTTCCGTTGCTGGTGAGGAACTGCGTTCCTTTGGAGGAGGAGAGGCGCTCTGCGTTTTAGAGTTTCCAGTTTTTCTGTTCTGTTTTTTCCCCATCTTTGTGGTTTTATCTACTTTTGGTCTTTGATGATGGTGATGTACAGATGGGTTTTTGGTGTGGATGTCCTTTCTGTTTGTTAGTTTTCCTTCTAACAGACAGGACCCTCAGCTGCAGGTCTGTTGGAATACCCTGCTGTGTGAGGTGTCAGTGTGCCCCTGCTGGGGGGTGCCTCCCAGTTAGGCTGCTCGGGGGTCAGGGGTCAGGGACCCACTTGAGGAGGCAGTCTGCCCGTTCTCAGATCTCCAGCTGCGTGCTGGGAGAACCACTGCTCTCTTCAAAGCTGTCAGACAGGGACATTTAAGTCTGCAGAGGTTACTGCTGTCTTTTTGTTTGTCTGTGCCCCGCCCCCAGAGGTGGAGCCTACAGAGGCAGGCAGGCCTCCTTGAGCTATGGTGGGCTCCACCCAGTTCGAGCTTCCCGGCTGCTTTGTTTACCTAAGCAAGCCTGGGCAATGGCGGGCGCCCCTCCCCCAGCCTCGCTGCCGCCTTGCAGTTTGATCTCAGACTGCTGTGCTAGCAATCAGCCAGATTCCGTGGGCGTAGGACCCTCTGAGCCAGGTGTGGGATATAGTCTCGTGGTGCGCCGTTTTTTAAGCCGGTCTGAAAAGCGCAATATTCTGGTGGGAGTGACCCGATTTTCCAGGTGCCGTCCCTCATCCCTTTCTTTGACTCGGAAAGGGAACTCCCTGACCCCTTGCGCTTCCCAGGTGAGGCAATGCCTCGCCCTGCTTCGGCTCGCGCACGGTGCGCGCACCCACTGGCCTGCGCCCACTGTCTGGCACTCCCTAGTGAGATGAACCCGGTACCTCAGATGGAAACGCAGAAATCACCCGTCTTCTGCGTCGCTCACGCTGGGAGCTGTAGACCGGAGCTGTTCCTATTCGGCCATCTTGGCTCCTCCTCCGGTAACACATATATTAAAGATATTAGAACTTTGTGATATTCGTTGCCATTTCTTCTTATCACAGACATTTAAAAAGGAAAACTTCATTAATTTATATAGAGAGGCTCTTCCCACATAAGTTCTTCCATAATCAGTATATAAAGTATCATATTATTTATACCTCGGTAACCTGTAAGCTTCGTATATTTTGTGCAGATTTTATAAAATTTTACTTATTAGTGATTTTTCTCTATGATCAGGATGGTTGACCTCATGAAAAAACCCACAGGGGCTTCCTTACTTCTCTCTACTCAGGGAATTTTCCTAAAATTAACCTACATGAAGAAGATAAGAATTTGTACTAACTTTAAAGTCTTTCCTTCTGAAATGAAAAGAGTGAGTATTGATAACGAGCAGTCCCTCAATTTCTTCTGGCTGAGGAGCAGCAGATAATAACACTATTACTTTAAAAGCTTAAAATCAGAGTGTTTTGTCACTTTTATTGATGGATAAGCTTGAGTTCTGAATCAATATTCAGAGTTTCTCCAGTCGTGTTAATTTAACGGCCAGTTTATTTACTTTCTGAACAAAGATGTGGGACGTGTATTGATAAAATGGTTTTGTTCCTCTGTCCAGCATCAGAAAAAGCAAAACAGAATAATTTTTTCAGTTCTTTTTTTTCTTACTTACTGAAACCACCTTTATTACCTTTCCTACTCCCTTGTAGCAGTCAAATGCATCCAATTATGAGGAATTAAGCCTATAAGGAAAGACACACATCAGAAGTCAGGCCAGTCTGATTTTATCAGAAGTACCAATTGTACCCGGGGAATCCTTGGAAAGAATGGTTGAATTATCAGCTGAGAAAATCTTGGGGAAAATAAACCTTGAAAGCCGGGGATCTAGTAATCTATTTTATATTTTCGATGACAAATGAGTTTATAAATATGAAGACAGAAAGTTATTTAATGATATAAACACTAGTTTAAACTAACATAGGGAGATTCATCTCCATTAGCCAAATTTCCAAGTATTCCTGTTATTGATTTCTAGTTTTATACTACTGTGATCAGAAAAGATACTTAATTTCATTTCAATCTTTTTACATTTATTCAGATTTGTTTTGTGATAACATATGCCTATTTTGAAGAATATTCTGTGTGCACTTGAGAAGAATGTGTATACTATTGCTATTAGATAGAATATTCTACATATGTCTGTTAGATCCATTTAGTCTAAAGTGTAGTTCTAGTCCAATGTTTCATTATTTTCTGTCTGAAAATTCTGTCCTTTGTTGAAAGTGGGCTATTGAAGTCACCTAGTATTACTGTATTACAATGTGTTTTTCCCTTCAGGTACTTTAATATTTGCTTTATATATTTAGTTGCCCCAATGTCAGGTATGTGTATATTTACAATTATTATATTCTCTTGTTAAGTTAATCCCTTTATCATTAAATAATGTCTTTCTTTTTACATTATATAATGTAAATTATATAATTATATATGTAAAGTACATCATTTATATATAATTATATATGTAAATTACATCATTTATATATAATTATATATGTAAATTACATCAATTATATATGCAAATTACATCATTATATAATGTCTTATTTTTTACATTTTTAACTTAAACTTTATTTTGTCTGAAGTAAAGTATGAGTATCAGATTACCCCTGTTCTCTTTTGGCTTCCATTTGCCTAGAATAATCTCTCCTATTTATTCACTTTCAGTCTATGTGTGTCCTTAAAAGTGAGGTGAATCTCTTGTATGCAACATATATTTGGGTCTTAAAAAATCAATTTAGCCACTCTACGTATTTTTATTGGAGACCTTAATCTATTTACATTCAAAGTAATTATTGATAAGTAAGGACTTAGCCACTGTCATTTTGTAAATAATTTTCTGTTTTGTATTTAATAGATATTTAGTTTCTTTCTTCTTCTTTTTCTGTCTTTGTGGTCTGATGGTTTTCTGTAGTGGGATGTTTTGAATCCTTTCTATTTATATTTTGTGCATCTACTATAGATTTTTATTTTGTGGTTACCATGAAACTTACACAAAACATTTTAGACTTAGGCTATTTAAAGCTAATAACAACTTAACTTTGGTTGCATACAACAACTTTGCACTTTTACTTTCTCCTACCCACATTTTATATTTTCAATGTCAAAATCAATATCACTTTGTAATTTGCTTCTCTTTATAGCTTCTTTCTGCTATAGTTGTTTTTAATAGTTTTGCCTTTTAATCCTTGTACTACAAATAAAATTCCTTTAAAAACTACCATTACAATCCCAGAATATTCTGAATATGACTCTCTATTACTTATCCCACTGAGTTTTGTGCTTTTGTATGTTTTATGTCGTTTATTAGCAGACTTTTGTTTTAGCTTAAAGAACTCCATTTAGCGATACCAGTAAGGCAGGCCTAGTGGTCATGAACTCCCTTAGATTTGTCTGGGAAAGCTTTTTTTTTTTTCTTTATTTCTGAAGTACAGATTTTGCAGGTAAAACTGTTCTTGGTTGTCAGGTTTTTGTTTTGTTTTGTTTCTGTTTTTTGTTTGTTTGTTTTTAACTTCAGCCTTCTGCATATATCATAGCACTCTCTTCTGGCCTGTAGCGTTTCTGTGGAGAAATCTACTGATAGCCATTTTAGGACTCCCTTATATGTGATATGTTTCTTATCTCTTGCCACTCTTAGAATTTTTCTTTGTCTTTGATTTTTGATAATTTGGTTGTTATGTGTCTTAGTGAACTCCTATTTGGGTTGAATTTTACTGAAGACTAAGCTTACTAAAGTTGGATTTTTGCATTTTTCTAATATTTGGGAAGTTTTCGGCCATTATTTCTTCAGTTATGTTTACTGGTTTTTTATCTGTCTCTTATCCTTTTGAACTCCTGTTATGAAAATGTTAGTTCTAATGAGAATACATGGACACAGGGAGGGGAACATCACACAATGCGGCCTGTTGGGGAATGGGGGAAAAATGGGAGGGAGAGCATTAGGACAAATACCTAATGCATGTGGGGCTTAAAACCTAGATGATGAGTTGATAGGTGCAGCAAACCACCATGGCACATAGGTACCTATGTAACAAACCTGCACATTCAGCACATGTATCAAGTAAAAATAAATAAATAAAATAAAATAAAACGTCCAAAAAAAAGAAGAAAATGTTAGTTCTTTTAATGGTGTACAATAATTCCTTCAGACTTTCTTCATTATTTTTAATTCTTTTTATTTTGGCTTCTCTGACTGAATAATTTCAAATATTCTGCCTTCAAGTTCACTGATTCTTTTTTTTCTTTCTTTCTTTCTTTTTTTTTTTTTTTAATGAGACAGGGTCTCACTTTGTCACCTAGGCTGGAGTGCAGTGGTGTGATCTTGGCTCACTGTATTCTTGACTTTCTGGGCTAAAGCAATCCTCCCACCTCAGCCTCCCAAGTAGCTGAGACTACAGGCATGTGCAACCACACCCAGGTAATTTTTTATATATATATATATTTTTTGTAGCGATGGGGTTTTGCCATGTTTCCCAGGCTGGTCTTGAACTCCTGAGCTCAAGCCTTGGCCTCCCAAAGTGCTAGAATTATAGGTGTGAGGCACCACACCTTGCCTGATTCTTTTTTTTGTTTGTTTTTTTGGCTTGATTGAATCAGCTATTGAAGCTTGTTATTGAAGCTTTCCATTGAAATTTTTAGTTCAGTCATTGTATTCATTTTTAGAATTTCTACTTTTTAAAACAATTTTGTTTCTATTTATTTGTCAAACTTTAAATTTGTTTGCATATGTTTTCCAGATTTTATGTAATTTTCTATTAGTATATTCTTGTGATTCATTGAACTTCAAGAGGATTTTTCTAAATTATTTGTTAGCCATTTCTTAGATCTTCATTTATTTAGTGTTCATTGTTAGAGCTTTATTAGTTTCTTTTGGTGGTGTCACGATTCTCTGATTTTTTTATAATTCTTCTGTCCTTGCATTGATGTCTACACATTTAAGGAGACAGCCACCGGCGCTGGCCTTTGCAGGTGTTATCGGCAGGGATAGAACTTCATTATTTAGTCTAGCTCTGATCCTGGATGGGCCAGCTTGTACCAACCCTGACCAGGCAGAGATTCCTGTCAGGTTCTTTAGTTGGGTGGTCTGCTGTCTTTGCTCTGAGGTCTAAAGAGACTACTGGCTGGGCTCCACCATTTGGCAAGGTACTATTGGCTGGTCTCTGCAAACAGGCCCAGCTGCTGGCTGGGCACTGCAATAACCATCCATTGGGCAGATTTGCAGTGTGTATTCCCTGGCCAGGTTGAACTACTGTTTGCATTTTGCAGCTGGGTAGGGCTGAAGGCTGGGCTTTGAGGTCAGGTGGAGTTACGGCTTAGGACGAATGGGTCCAGAGGCTTTGCTCCACAGAACTGTCTTTCTTTGCTCCATAGAACTGTCTTTCCTTGCTCCATAGAACTGTATTTCCTTGCTCCATACAACTGCCTTTCTTTGTTCCATGAGACTGTCTTTCTTTGTTCCATAGAACTTTCTTTCTTTGCTCCACAGAAATGTCTGATTGAGACTTGTCTTTCAGCCTGGGTGGGGCTTTGGGTTGAATTCCGAGGCTTGCCTTACTTTTTTGGACTCCCAAGTGGAGAAAGACCAGCCCCTGTTCTCTGCTGAAATGTGCTGTGGCAGGCGTTTCCCTCCCTGAGTGGAGCCTTGGTTTAGGCTCTAAGGCTATGTCAACCTGCTGTTTGAAATATGTGGTTTGCAAATAATTTCTCCAAGTTTTTACTTTGTATTTTCATCCTCTTAACAAAGGCAAATGTTTTTAATATCAATGAGAACAGTTCATCAATTTTTTTTATTTTATGGATCATGCTTTTGGTGTCAAGTCTAAGAATTCTGTCTAGCCTTAGATCCCATTTTTTTCCTATTTTCTCTAAAGTTCCATAGTTTTAACAATTAACTTTTTAACATTGTTCCTTTTGGTTTCCATTAGTATTGGTTTTATTTCTTTAAACTAATGTATATTTTAATTTTGATTTCAAATTTAATTGCATTGGGATCATAACGTGTTACTCTGCCTTCTCTTCCATTAACTTTTGCTGTTGTTAAATTACTTTTCCCTTTTTAAAAAAACATTCTTTTTAATCTTATATGAACACATTTTTTGGGCACTTTAGACTTTAGCAGTTGAATGTTTTATAATTTATCTTTAAATTTTCTTTGCAAATCAAATGCTGTTATAGCAATAAAATAACTGAATTCCTACAGAAATAACTGAATTTCTACAGAAATTCAGAAATTAATTAATACCCCACAATGTTTGATTCGATATCTAGTGTTTTCATAGCCATTCAGTTCTAAATATTTCACACATTCCAGTATGGTTTTCTTTTTTATCTAGGAATTAATTAGCAATGCTATTTTCTTAGTATCAAACTTTAAACTATTATTTTAATGTTGATATGTAATTTAATTACATAGATATGTGGGAAAATCATCTATGTGATATGTACTCCATAAAATTTTTGAGACTCATTTTGTAATCTAGCATGTGGCCAATTTTTGAAATGTTTCCTATGTGCTTGGAAAACATGTATATTCTCTGTTTGTTGAGTCTGGGGATACCTGTACCACTATTAGATCAAACACGTTAATTTCGTTATGAGGATTTTATTTGTTCTCTCAAATTTTAGGTCTGCTTGATCCACTAGTCTCTGATCAAAGTGACCTAATGTATTTCAATCTGATGGCAGATTTACCATTTTCTCCTTATAATTCTTTTTTAATGTATGTTTTATTCCTGTAAAAATAGCAAACTTTAACAGTTATTTCACAGATGTTTTTTAAGTTTCATAAAATTTTCTTAATGTGTGTATATTTGAAAACATCCTTATTTCATGTCTTCTCTTGAAAGATAGTTTCATTGGTGATAAAATTCTAATATATTTCTCTTCACCATTTAAATGATTAATCATTTGTATGATGTTATTCATTTTTGCTGATGGTAACTTTGCTATTGCTGTAGTTATTATTTTTTGTAATAATCTCTTATCTCTAGTAGCTCTTAGGGTCTTATTTTTATCTTTTATGTCCTAAAGTTTCATAAAATGTAAATCTGTTTCTATTCTGTTGGATACTACTTGTGTCATTTCAAAATGAAGATTCATGTAATTCTTTAATTCCTGAACATTCTCATTGATTATCTTTTGTCTAAACTCCTGAAATTGAAGCAAAATACACAGTGCACCAACTGTAAATGTACAACTTGATAGATGATCACAATTGCCCAAGTATGAACTAGAACATTGCCAAAGCCCTACAAGCCTCCTTCATAGCCAATCATCCTCTTCCCCATAGGTAAACACTATCTTGATGTCTAATTTTATACTTATGCCTATTTTTGAGCTTTATGTAAATCATACAGTATATATTTGATCATATTTAGCTTCTTTAATTCAAGATTATATTTGTGAGACTTAATCGTACTGTTTTACATGGATCATGCTGTTTCTTGTAAATCGTGTAGGTCATTTACTGACACTGTTTATTCATTTATTTCTGTGTATGAATATATCAATTTTATGTATTCTTTATATTCTTAGTGGGCATTTAGATTATGTCCAGTGTTTAACTATTATGAATAATGTTGATATGAACATACTGTAGAAGTCTTTTGATGCATATGTACCTGAATTTTTATTTCTATGTCTCTTTCTAGAAAATGAAATTGCTGGATCATAGGACAAGTATAAATTCTATATGTTCTTCTTTAGTAAATATTGGCATATGCTTTTCCAAAGCAGTGGTAGCAATTACATCCCTATCAATAATACAAGATTCTCTGTTATGAGTCTTCTTAGTTTTAGCCATTTTGGTGTGTAGAAATAGCTCATTGTAGCTTTAGTTTGCATTTTCCTTATTACTAATGAGGTTGAGCAACTTTTCATATGTTTATTGGGTATTTGACTATCTTTTTATGTGATTTGTCTGGTTAGTTCTTTTTCTGAAATTTCTACTGTATTCTCACCACTCATTCAGCAGACTTGCTCTCCCCTCCAGTATACTCATATCTAAATCATAAACACATTTCAAAACTCATCCAAAGGTCACATTTTCTCTGATATTTTCCCTAATACACCCAGCCAAAATAGACCTATTTATCTAGCAGACTTTCCAAAATGTTTATGTAAGTGTTGGTAATTATCACTTTGTACTTAAGTTCATAGTTATTTGTATTTGTTTGGTCTCCTGCAATATAGCCAATGTGCCAGGGGACATGAACTGTTGGTATTATGTATGATTTCTAGCATAGTATTAGCTTGCTGCAAAAGTAATTGCAGCTCTCCCCACCAAAAGTAATGGCAATAACCGCAATTACTTTTGCACTAACTTAACTCTTGGCTAAGGTGACTGTATGTTCCATTTTCTCAGGACAGCCCAGGTTGATGCTACATCCTGCTGGTCCTGATGGCCTGTCTAGTTAGCACTTCTTTCTGCTCTCAACATTACCCTGGTTTATATGTGGTGTTATATGGTCACCGTATTCATATTAGAATAAAAAAAAAAAGACTTGACAGCAATGATAACTTAGCAATTAAATCGATATTTAGTGAGGGGAAAAGAGATACTTTTAAGTGACTTAAAAATCGTGGCGCCATTGGTGTAGTGAAGCCAGGAGGAGGAGATTTGTAATGCAGGTACTAAATGTGATAAGTGTGGCTTGGATATGTTGAGTTTGAGGTCACTGGTGAGCAATGGGGTAGAACACAGAGTTATGCACAGAGTGTTAGATAGACGGGGGTGACGGAAGCCCTGGGAGTGATGTTGTGAGCCGGCTTTCATATTCCTTACATAGGGATTTAGCAGGGAATGAGACAAAGTTCCTGCTCTCGCAGAGCTTATGAGAATTAGAATAGGCACATTAGATAACTATTTATGAGTGATTTTATCATCTGAGGGATGGAACTGAGGAGAGAGTTTGGGAACAATAAAAACAAAATTGGGAAATGCTCATGTTTTCAGGGGAGCATGAGGATGAGGGCCCAGAGAATAAAAGAGCTGGCAGAGTTAAATGTTAAGCATTTCAAGGTTTTTAAAAGAAAGACGTGGTCTGATATTGAATGCTGAAGATTAAAATAAACTGGAAAATTGGAGATAGTGTTTTATATTTTTGTATGCTTTTCATATTTTTAATGTTTGCACAAACAAAATACAACAAAATTTGTAATACATATTTTTGAAATAGGTATGCTTCATTATTGCATTGACCACAATTTGTTGAAGCTCTTATTTAACTTTTTTGGGAGACATACCTTAAGAGTCTATTGCCATACTGCCAGGAATATACCTGCTTTCACCCGAGAAATACCTTAAAAGTCTCAGGGAAAGAATAAAAAATTATTTTTTGTCTTGACTGTTGACCAAGTTTGGTGACAATTAGTAGGTGTTCAATTCCTAAATGTATTAAGAAAGAAAGCATTGTGGCCACAACCAGCCAGTAGCATTTAGTTAAATAAGCATTTCCTCCTTACCAAAGTATATTATATTAATTTTTAGCAAAATGTCAATTTCTCTTTTTTCAAAGAAATGAGTCATCACTTATTTTAATTTTAAGAGGACAAAATCTTTGGCATTTGAAAATTGACCTCTACAAATATGTTTTATAAAAATATATTTTTTTCTTTTGTGGTTTTTAGCCTTGAATGTGGAAAGTTAGGAAACCACAACATTTTTTTCCTTAAAAGTAGTTTCCCACACAAACAAAATAATAGCTTCTAAGAAAAGTTAGAAGCTTTCTAATAATTTATAATTCAAACCAATTTTTTTTGGAGATTTTCCCACACTCTATCTATCACTGGAACTGTATATATACAAACTAAACCATAATGTCATCAGAGTAATTATGTTTCCTGAGAATTCAGTAGCATTAACAATAATAACAGCTAACATTTAAATAGAACTTATGGTTTACAAAGAACTTTCACATACATTATCTCATTGGATTCTTTGAGCAACCCTGTAAGACGCTTATCTATGACCCATGTTTTCACGATGAAGCAACTGAAGATTAGAGAAGACCAATGAGCAGGCCCAAGTCACACAGTGACTTGGAGGGAGAAAACCGGGTTTTCTGAACCTACATCATTAACTCTTCAATATGAAAACCTTCCATAAAATGAACTTACTATTGTGTTGGTAGTACCACCAAAGTAAAAGAATATTGCTAACCTTTCTCGTGGGTTGCTAAACTGGATCTTGTGGGCCAAATCCAGTTTTGCAGCCTAAATTTTTGTAGTAGAGTCCTCCAGCGCAGAATGCTTTTGTAATGCTTCTAATGCTTGTAAAAAACAAACAAAAAGCAAGCAAGCAACAGAAAACCAAACACCGCATGTTCTCACTCATAGGTGGGTGTTGAACAATGAGAACATATGGACACAGGGAGGGGAATATCACACACCGGGGCTTGTCGGGGGGTGGGGGTAGCTAGGGGAGGGTTAGCATTAGGAGAAATACCTAATGTAGATGATGGGTTGATGGGTGCAGAAAACCACCATGGCACATGCATACCTATGTAACAAACCTGCACGTTCTGCACATGTATCTCAGAACTTAAAGTATTAAAAAAAAAAAAAGCAAGCAAACAAAGAAAAATATGCAATTGACATGTAGGTGACACACAAAGTATTCTATACTTACAATTTTGTTCTCTACAGGCAAGTTTTGCTGAACCCTGTTATAGCAGTGTAGGTATTGGGCATAGCAGGAGGCTTTGCTGGCAAATGCTCCCTCAGGCTGAAGGCTTTAAGGGGAGGGTTGTCTAGGCTGTTTTCAGTGCACTCTTGAAAGTGGTATACATAGCAGAATGAAACATCTCACAGAAAGTCTCTAGGAACTGACCTATGTAGTTTCTGAAGCTAGGGAGCTGAACCTGAGCAGAAAAGGGTAATTGGTTTGAATCCTGGCTTCCACTGGGCAGCTTCTGCCTACAGGGTCAGGTTTGCTGTGTATTTAGTATTCTACACTTGATATTGGGCATCCTTCAGCATTGTGTGTAGGAGAACAATTATGGAGCCTCTCTGTATTTCAAAATTCTCCAAGAATTTTCTGGAATATTTGGTGTAGAACCCTATATCAAAGTAGCTTAAGGAGTATTTTTCAATAGTGAGCACAAAACCAGGTAGGTTTTCCCGTTCTCACTTTCTAATTCACTGCAGTTGTGTGAGAGCAGGTAAAGGGCATTAGGGAGTTGAATAGGTTTCCTTCCACTTGACATATGGCTTTAGTCTCTTATCTTTACCATTTAAAAGATTTAATGTAGGATGATGATTGCTAAAGATGGTATTTTAACAGTCTTTTATTAAATACCTACTCTGTAAAGACATTGTGTCAAGTGCTAGGACCATGAAGATGAATGAGACACTCTACTTGTCCTGAAGGATTTCAAGGACTGACAAGGTGGTGAGCATGTAAATAATTGCATGAACACATTATAGTAAGTATTAAAGAGAAATGTAATGGGCGTATATGCGTGTATTTTTGGCACTGAGTATGTCTGTGTCTTGACAGCATGTAGCTCTTTTACTGCTAACGTGAATATTAGAGGTAGCTCTTTATCAATGACTGATCAGTAGAGGTCTAGTAAATTCTACAAATTCTATTTATTAGGAACAAAATATCTACCAGGCAGGCTTCTTCTCTTCCAGTTAAGAAGTTCTACAAATAAATGGCAAGTGGCACCAATACCAAAAACCATGTAAACCTCCAATTAGGTGTTGAACTAGGAATCCCACCACTGACTAGTGGCAACTCAGACAGGTACAACCAGAAATTACATCCGTTTGCTGTGTCTGCCTGAGAAAGTTACAAGGAACCCAGTGACAGTCCAGCTCCAGCAATCAAAGCAGCTATGGGAAATGGGTGTAATAATTGTTGCAGAGAAGTCCCTGGGGCACTGCTACATGGACAGGTATTGCTACATGACAGCTACTTGGGGTGGCTCTGTCCTCAGCATTTTGAATCACATGCAAATGTGACCTTCATTCACTGCCATTACGAGCTGCCTCTGCCTTTTTCACATGCCAGTGTTCTCTACCCACTTTCAGATGTCACAGCTTCTACTTTACCCTGGAGTAAAATAAGCTTCCACACCAAAAACAAGTCTCCCCCCAGCAACATATTTCCCTCTATACTCCAAGATTCCAAAAGGAGAATTTGCTACACTGGCCTCCAATCCCTGGGTATTGCTGCCTGGAGCTCACAGAATTACTCTCTCACGCTCTGGAGTTACTTTGGCTATCAGGACAGTTTGAGTTGTCCCAGGCTTCCAGATGAATTATGAGAAATTGGCAGTGGGAGAAGTGGTATCAAAACTAGAGAAAGCAAGAAGTGTTGATGCCAGGCCAAATTCAAATGGAAATAGTCATTCTCCTTTTAGGCCCATGAAAACTTAGGTTCATGCAAAGCATTCAGGGGAAGCCTTCTTTGACTGTATCACCCAACAATTATTTACTGGGTGCTTATCCTGGCTCATTGCAGCATATACCCACTTAGAATACCCTCCCCTGCAGAAAGACTACCTGGAGCTAAATCAGCTAGAAAAGTAAGAGGCATCTGTTTCAAAGGCAAAAGCAAAATTGATCTAAGACCCTTCAGAATTTTCATGTTTGTAGGAAGAAATGCAAATAGGTTCTAGTTCCAGTTTGTGAGGGAGATTATCCCATGCTGTGTTGCAAACAGCATGTACTGCAGGGAGATACAGTGATGACTGTTGACAGATGGACCATGACTTTAGGTGTGGGGGCATCTGGAATGGAATGTTCTCTGAAGCAGGAGAAATTCAGAGGTACCAAGTAAAAAAAAAATCTCCTTTACTTTTAGATTGTATCCGACTCCAGTCAATGTATTCCAATTCATTTTTATGGCAGGTTGTTAATGGAAGGCTGGGCTTACATTACATGCATTTGGGGTGAGTCTGGAGAAGGGAAGAACTGACCACCAGAAACCATTGAGGAAAGCAGGCTGTATTCTGCATTTCTTCGGACTTATCTTTGTGGAGTTTGATAGGAACCATGGATGTCTTTCCTGAGGCTTTCAACTTCCTTGTGTCTGAGACACTCCACAGTTACCCAAAAGCAGAGGGATCTGAAGGTTAATCCGAAGAAGACAAGCTCCTCCGTTGTCACTTTGTGTGAATTTGGGCAATTCACTCCATAACTCTTCATCTTTGCAGGCACAGATGACACCATATTTCTTTATCTTTTTGGTTAACACTTGCTCAAGCCCCTACTTGCCAGTCTTTATTCTCTAATCCAAATCTTCCCAAACCCAAGCTTTAGAAGTGGATGTTGATGTCCATTTAATGTCCTCACACTGTGCCCACCCAATGGAGAGTAGTGAATGAAAGCACAGACTCTGATCGGAGTTCCTGGGATTGAGTGCTGACTCCACTATTTACTACCTATCTGATCTTAGACAAGTTTCTTAATTTCTCTGTGCCTCATTTTTCTCAGTGATGAGGTATAGATAATAAGAACAGGTCTTCGTGATGATTAAACTAGTTTGTATACATGTCTTAGTCTGCTCTGGCTTCTATAACAAAATACTACAGACTGGATGGCTTAAACAACATACATTTGTTTCTTAAAGTTCTGGAGGCTAGGAAGTCAAGATCAGGGTACCAGCAGATTCATTCCTGTTAAGGACCTTCTTTCTGGCTTGCAGACATCTTCCTTCTTACTAAATTTTCACATAGCAGAAAGAAATAGAGAACTCCTGTCTGATTAGTGTCTGACAAGGACACTAATCCCACACAAGGGGCTCTGACCTCATCTACATCTAATTATCTCCCAAGGGCCCCATCTTTTAATAGCAGCACATTGGAGGTTAGAATTTCAACATGCGAATTTGGTGGGAGGACACAAACATTCAGTCCATGAAAACATGTAAATTGGTTAGATTAGTGTTTGCTTAGAAAAATGTTCAATAAATAGTGTTTCTTATTGTTGCCATTCCCCTTACTTCTCCCAGCCACACAATTCATGATGTCACTGTTGATGGTCTGTTCTCTGCAGTCAGAAGGTGCCGACCTCTCTGTAGTGAGACCTTATTGGTCCATCCCTGTGATGGGAAGCCTCTAAGAAAGCCTACAAGGTTTCCTGCCTCCTAGCATTCATCCCCTTGTGTAGTCCCCTTTTCTTTAGTGTGGGATGGACCTAGTGACTCAATTCTAATAACCAGAATATGGTAAGTGATAGCATGACACTTCTGAGATTAGGTTACCAAAAGATAGTGGCTTCCATGCTGCTGTGCCGTAGCAAGGCCCATGAAGCAATGTACTGAGTGAGGACTTCAGTCAATAGTCAACAAAGAATTGAGGCCTACTGAGATCCTTGTGAACGAGCTTTGGAGTAGCGCTCCCTACCCCTCAATGGCACTTTAAGATGAGACCACAGCCCCAGCTGACATCTTGACTACAACCTCATCAGAGACTTTCAGCCAGGAGTACACAGCTGACCCACAAATACCAACATATAACAAATGTCTCCAGCCACTAATTTTGGGGGTAATTTGCTAACCAGCAATAAATCACTAATATATAGGTTGTCAAGGCTGTCTAAGGGCAGATGAGTGCCAAACTCAGCCAGAATGCTCCTACGTGGACTTTTTTCACATTGATGCTCTCATGTTCAGCTACTTTCCAACGATACAAACAAGGTAACAGGGGGTTTGGTCTGGAGGAGCTTCCAGCATCAGCATCATTGAAGAAACCAATCCTTTTATATGAAACCTTAGGTCTTTATCTTGAAAATACTACTCTTCAGCTTGACTCCCACTTTTCTCAATGCAATTTATTTTAGGGACTTCAATGTACTTCCCTGTCTTTAGGTCTTGGTTGGAGGTACTTTGATCTAACAAATCAGGACAACCTAAGTTCAATTCTTGAGAAATTCTGAGTGGTTTTAGTTATTTCCCTCCCACAAGGGCCAGTAATTTCAGGGAATGGCAACCAAAACTTAGTCACAAAAATTTTTCTTATACTGAAATTCCAGAGCTTAAAAGAGCTACTCAGGTCTATAATAGTTCAAAAGACAGTGAAGTCCAACTTCTATTAACAAAAATAAAACCCATCCCACACAAACACACAATAAATTATACCTAATACATATGAGGGGAAATACTCATCTTTAGTGGGAAATAAGGAAGAATATTAAGAAAAGGCACAGCTGCTTTGGCCACATGGCCACAGTTCAGATCATGTGAGGTCCCCATGTGTGTGGTTGTGAGAATCACTGCTTTGTGGAAATCTAGAGGAATTCTTGAAGGGACTCTGTTGCTCTTGTTTTGAACCAGTCTGACAATCTTCAGCTTTGAGATGAAATATTTTGTACACTTATGTTTAATGTACTTACTAGTGTAGATTTAAATTTCTTATCTTACCATGTGCTACTGCTACTGTGTTTGTTTTTTGATTTTGCTTTCTTTAAAATTTATTGAGACTTTTTTATTCTACCTATTTCCTCTGTTAGTTTGGAATTTATGCACTGTTTTACTATTATTTTAGTAGTTACTTTAAAAATTCAACATATATATTTGACCTATCAAAGTTTCTGATAATTGATCCTTTTACTCTCCTCTGAAACAACAAAAGGACCCTAGAACGTTTTGCCTTCCTTTAATTCTTTCTTTGATTTTATGTTATTATTGTCATTTATTTCAGTTGCATATATAACATCCACATTAGATATTATTATTATTATTGTTATTATTATTATTATTATTGTGGTACCATCTATGCTTATTTAAGTTTATCCTTATATCTATCTCTTTTGTCATTTTTCTCTTCTTTCTATATCTCCAACCTTTATTTGAGATTACTTTATTTCTGCCTAAAGAACATCCTTCAGATTTCTTTTAGTATAGGTTTGCTGGGAGCAAATACTCTCATTTTTGTGTATCTGAAAATGTTTTTAGTTCATCTTCATCCTCAAAGGATATTTTCAGCTGAGTATCAAATTTTACGTTGAGAGTTATTTTGTTTGAGTATTTTGAAGGTCATATTCTGCTGTGTTCTAATTTCTGATATTGCTGCTGAGAGGTAGGCTTTGGTCTGTCACTCCTTTGAACATAATCTGTCCTTTTACCTGTGGCTGCTTTTAAGATTTTCTGTTTATCTTAAGTTTTCTGCAATTATGCATTATGCAATATGATATACCTAGGTGTGAATTTCTTTTTTATTTATCCCACTTGGGATTTACTGGACTTCTTAAATCTATAGATTGAAGTCTTTTATTGGTTTTGAAAAATTCTCAGTCATTATCTCTTCAATTATTATCTGTATTGTTTTCTCTTTTACCTTCTGGGATTTTAATCAACTATATGTTAGATCTTGCCACTGAATTCCCCACATCTCTTCTCTCTTCTTTGTTTTGTCACTCTATGCATTTTTCTTGATAAAATTTTCTGACCTATGTGCTAGTTTACTAATTTTCTCTTTAGCTGTGTTTACTCTGCTATTAAATATGTTAACATAAGTGAGTAAATCTCTAGGATAACCACAAAACCGATAGTAAAACAGTGTGCACATTTTAAATTAAATCTTAATTTTGATTTTTTTTTTTAGTTCTAGAATTTTTAGGGGGAGGGGGTGGCAGTTATTTTCAACCATAAACTGTTATTTTATGTTGGAATACAAGAAGCAATGGAACAGTTGTTTGGAAGGTTTAGGACTAGGAAAAGTCTGGGAGATGGGAGGGAGTTTGGAAGCTGTTGCAGTTCTGACAGCTGAGGAGTGAAGTCCCAGGAGGCAGCCGGAGCAGGAAAGTGCAGGAAGGTGAGGTTGAGATTCACCACTGCAGAGAGCAGAGCAGGATGCAGGAGCACCGTGGAGGGACTCCCAGTCTGGAGTGATCTACTCTTTCCTATATTCCCTGCTACCTGTTGGGCCTCACAGGTCTGGGATAGGCACTAAATAGAACTAAGAGTAGCAAAAATCCCACAGCTGAAATTAATTTCTAATCCCCAAGTAAGACAAGGAAGCTAAAATTCTTTGCCAGAAGACAACATAGACTTATGAAAGTTTTGTGGTAAAGCAAAATCATAATAAATAAAAGTAATATTTTAATGTTACTCTCTCTCTCTCTGCATTCAGTATTTTGTATAATCCTTCAACCGTTCTACCTTCAGCAACTCTCACTATAAAAGTATAATGGGGAGATGGAGGCCAATAACTACCGAGTTTCAGTTTTGCAGGATAGATAAGCCTATACCTCTAATGTACAGCATGAGGACTAGAGTTTATAATATTTTATTGTACACCGGAAATGTTCATAGTTACCACACACACAAAAAGTAACTATGTGAAATGATAGTTATGTTAATTTGCTTGACTGTAGTGATCATTTCAGTTTGTATATGTGTATCAAAACATCATGTTGCTTTTTAGTTTTATATAATTCCATTTGTTTATCGCAGCCCTATTCACAATAGCCAAGATATGGAATTAACCTAATTGTCCATCAACAGATGAATGGATTAAGAAAATGTGGTATATATACACAGTGGAATACTATTCAGCCATGAAAAGTAATACATAATGTCATTTTATAAAAATAAGTATAAAACATTATAAAAATAATAAATATTGTCATTTTCTGCAACATGGATGAGCATGGAGGACATTTTGTTAAGTGAAATAAGTCACCAAAAGAAATTTAAACACCACGTTATTACCCATATATGGAAGCCAAAAAGTGGATCTAATAGAACTAAAGAGTAAAACAGATTACTAGAGGATGGGAAGGGTAGGGAGAAGGGAAGAATACGGAGAGATTTATCAAAGCACGTGTCCCCAATCCCTGGGCCATGAATCAGTACTGATCTGTGGCCTCTTAGGAACCAGGCTGCACAAGAAGGTGAGTGGCAAGTGAGCAAGTGATGGCTTCATCTGTATTTATAGCTGCTCCTCATCACTCCCATTACCTCCTGAGCTCCACCTCCTGTCAGATCACTGGCAACACTAGATTCTCAAGGGAGTGCAAACCCTATTGTGAACTGCACATGCGAGGGATCTAGGTAGCATGCTCCTGATGAGAATCTAATTCCTGATGATCTGTCACTGTCTCCCATCACCCCCAGATGGGACTACCTAGTTGTGGGAAAACAAGCTCAAGGTTTTCACTCATTCTACATTATGGTAAGTTGTGTAATTATTTCATTATGTATCACAATATAATGGTAGAAATAAAGTGCATAACAATGTAATGTGCTTGAATCATCCTAAAACCATCCTTCTCCATGGTCCTTGGAAAAATCGTCTTCCATGAAACTGGCCCCTGGTGCCAAAAAGGTTGGAGACTGCTGTATTAAAGGATACAAAACTACAGCTAGAGAGGAGGAATAAGTTTTAGTGTTCTACAGCACTCTAGGATCACTATAGTTAACAATGTATTATATTTTCAAATAGCTAGGAGGATATTGAATGTTCCCAACACAAAGAACTGATAAATGTTTGAGATGACGGATATGCTAATTACCATGATCTTATCACTTACATTGTATGTATAGCACATCACTATGTACTCCATAAATATATACAACTATTGTGTATCAATTTAAAAATTAACAGTTTCTAAAAAAACGAATTTGAATGTAATCCAATGGTTTAGCGGTTTCAGCAAATTTAAGTCTCTAGCTTGGCTTGTTATTTCAGCAGCCTATTCTGTCACTTAGTTCTAGACATTATGCCAACTCAAAGGGACGGGGTTGATCTTCAGCAGAGTCCTTCAGAGTCTCATATTATACATTTCATTGTGCCAAGTCATGTCTAACAATAATATTGAACTGCTTTTCATAAAGAAAACGATAAGATTTAGTGAAGGTAAGGATCTATTCTATTCTGAATCATTGTTGAAACGAAGTCCTGTGGCACCTGATTCCTGTAAATAGAAGAGAAGAACCCCAGGAGGCGCATGTGTGTAATACTCTACTTTGATGAAGTTTTCATTGATGAAAGATTTCTTCTATATTCTGTATAAATAAAAAGGGTTACTACTCATATGAGCTGAGCCACAGTGGAAAGTTTCCTGCAAAGTCAGTGAAAGGTAACACGTGGATTACTGGGAGGATGTAAAAATGCAAGCGAAGTCCCCTGTGATGGCAGGAGGAAGCATTAGGTGCTAAAGTTGGACGCATAGAACAAAAATAAAACATAGGCTACACTAAACTGTGAGAATTCCTTAAAGTGCTCATAAAAATAAGCACATACACCTAGTTTGGGGCTTTTAACCCAGTACAGTAATACATACTGTATGTATTAATGTAGTGTATATATAAAATCTATAAAATGTAATTTTATGGTATTATAAATTATACCATTTAAAACTGTTATTTTCCTATCTCTTTAAAAAGTGCCAAGCATATCTCAATACATTTATATATGTGTGATATTGGTGGCTAGTTTGAGATAGTCTTTATTATGCTAATTAATTAGATGCTTCTTTATTTAAAGTTTGCAAGGACAGATGTTGAATATTGACTAATATCTTTTCTTGGCTTCTAATGAGACCACCATATGACTTTTCTCTTTTGCTTTATTAATGTGATTTGTGACAGTTGATCTCTTAATATTAAGTCAACCTTCTTTTCTTCAGATGAGGCTTCCTTGATACAATCTATTATTGTTTTGAATAATTGCTGAATTTTATTGTATTTTCTGCAGTCTTTCTAGTGCTATTATTTTCAGGCGTGGATATCAGAGTAAAACAAATTGGGAGGGTTTCTATCCTTTGTTATGCTCTGGAGCAGTTTAGACCATATGGGAATAATTTATTCTTTGAAATTTTGGAAGAACACATTTAATAGCTTTAGTAGCATCCCACAAATGTTAATATACATAGTGTTTTCATTGTCATAATCTGAATAGCTCTTTAACAATGGTATTGATCTCCTCTTTGATCTCAGCATTATTCAGAACATTGTCCAGGAGTTTGAGAATATATTTGTTTGTGTTTTTTGTTTTTATGTTACAAGTTTAGTTTTATTGCATTGCAGCCAATACTGTGGTCTGTACAATTTCTACTTTCTATATTTAATTTGTTTTGTTTTTATTATGGCTATTAAGACAAATTTTGTAAGCTTGAAAAGGAAGATACTTTTATGCTTAAATGGTAAAGTGTTATCTATCTAATAACTCTCATTAAGGATATTGTTCAAATGTTCTATATTTTGGATGTTAATCTGCCTTAGACTGAGGATGTATATTTGAAGTTATTCCACTACTATTTAATTTCTGTTGTATTTCTAGCAGGTTTTGCTTTATGTATTTTGGGTCAATATTATGTGGCAGAGAAAAGTTTGTGATAGCTGTATTTTAATTTTCATTATATATTTTGACAATATTAAATGACTTTTTCCTATATAACATTTTCAGTTTTGTGTTTCTTTTCATTTAGTTTGTTTACTAATATTAGTGTTTTTGTGTGTTTTTCATTTTTTCTTTGACTTTTCCTGTACAAATTTGAGTTATTCTTATATTTTATTTATTCTGCAATCATTTAGAAGTTATATAACATTTAATTCTACTATTGCTTACCTGTAAGTTTTAAAAATCGTATTTGAATCTATTTTTCCTAAACTCAAAGGAAACTTAAAACAATATTATTGTTTTCACAACACATAAACCATGAGATAAGACATTTTCGTATTTTATTTTTGCCACTACTGCCTCTACTCTTCTCCATTCTACTTCCTAAATTGAATTTATGGATGTTTAGACCCATATTATTACCTTTGTGTATGAATCACCTCTCTTAAAATGTTTTGTGTTTGTACTGATATCATTTAACTCAATCTGTATAAGATAGAATTTCCTGCCTTACTGTAGCTTTTTATACTACTTTATTCCCATTTATGAATTTAATGTAGTCTAGTTCCTGCAGGATAATTCTGAATAATTTTTTCTGGTTTAGTCTGTGGATGATATACTTTCTAATCTCTTGTAGATCTGAAAGTGTCTTTCTGTTATTCTTATGCACACATTTAAATGGAGTGCAGGATTCTGGAGCCACAATATTTTACCTCAAAACTAGATGTTGCTCCGTTGTCTTACAGTGTTTAGTGCTGCAAGGAAGTTCGATGTCCTCTTGATTTTCATTCTTTTGGAGGTGATTGTTTTTCCATCCAGATGCCTTTCTTTTTCTTTTCTTTTTTTTCTTTTTTTTTTTTAGACAGAATCTCACTGGAGGCCCAGGCTGGAGTGCAATGGCGCCATCTTGGCTCACTGCAGCCTCCGTCTCCCAGGTCCAAGCAATTCTCCTGCCTCAGCCTCCCAAGTAGCTGGGATTACAGGTGCCCACCACCACACCCAGCTAATTTTTTGGACTTTTAGTAGAGACAGGGTCTCACTCTGTTGTCCAGGCTAGTCTCGGACTCCTGACCTCAAATGATCCGCCCACGTCGGCCTCCCAAAGTTCTGGGATTACAGGCATGAGCCACAGCGTCCGGCCATCATCCAGATGCCTTTTGGGCATTTTATTTGGCCTCGCATTTTTTAAACATTTGCTACGATGTCTTTGACGCTGACCTTGTAGATTGTAGACCCTTTTCATCTGTAGACTTAGGTTTACATTGCTTTGAAAAATTTTATTCTATGGTTTTAAAAAAACATTAGTACTCTTGTTCTATTCTGTTCTTTACCCTTGGGACTACAATTAAATATATTTTGTATATCCTTGTATTTCCTGCCACAGATTATATCATGGTCATTTTTCTTATTTCTTCTGTTTACTTACAGAAGTAGCTTGTCTTCTACTTCACTGATTAGATCTGTAGTATCTAATCAATATTCAACATCACATTGCACCTTTTAATTCAAAAATTGTAGTTTTCATCACAATTTTCTTTCCTGGTCTCAAACAGTTTATTTTTCAATGAATACGTGCTCTAATCTCATACCTGCAGTGCCCTTTTGAAACTGAGAACAAAGACTATGCAATTTCTTTAAAATGCCAGTTTCTGATAACAACTGTAGATTTCAGAAGATGACATTTGTTCCCCTTGATATGAAATACGGTGGTTTCAATGGCTTTCTGCTTAGTCCTCCCAAGGGAGGGAGGTCCAGGTTTACCCAGTGCTGGCTTATAGAGTTAGGATTTGATGAGTTTTGTGTGTGCGTTCTTTATTTAAGAATGGGTAGCTCTTGTCTCTTTTAGAGACTTTCAGTCTAGTTGGAGGAAGACAGGGCAGCTGGGCTTTTCTGTGGTTTACTTTACTACAGTCCTAGGTGGCCTCTCTTCTAGCCCCACTTCAATACTGGTCATTGTGCTGCCTCTGGGAGCCTGAACCAGGGATGGGGATCTCAGCAGGGAGCGAATCCTCAAGGAGACAGCTCCCTGCTGTGCTTCTTCTGGGTGGCTGCAGCCTGGGACAACATCCAGCAGATGCTGGTAGGGTGGAAATGTCACTGCCCATGCCCAACTCCCTGCAGGTGACACCAGGGCCTTCAGCACTCAACCTTTCTCCTCTGCATTACAGGATCTGAATGCAGTTTTGCTGGATTGTCTTCCACTTGTTTTCTGGGCAAATAGTACAGTGGTAGATCATTCTTTCCATTAAATCCCATCTCACTTCACTATTTCTAAATGACATCGTGAGTATTCTAGTGCTTCTGGAACATTTGTGTGTGTATAATCTTTCCCTGAACTCCAGCACTGGCTATTGACTTTTTTCTTCTTTGTGTAGTCTTTATAGCCATTTAAGCAGGAACTGGGGAAGAGCAATTTGATGTTTGTACACATATTATCCTCTCGGCTGGTCTTCACATTGTTTCTGAATGCTTTCTGTGACTCTCATGCATATTTCTAAGTAGACAGCACAGAGCTGGCGTAAGTTTTATTTTGTTTTCAGCTGTCTGCAAGAGGCTCACTTTTTTTCAACTTTTATTTTAGATTCAAGGGGTACAAGTGCAAGTTTGTTACCTGGGTTTATTGAGTGATGCTGAAGTTTGGGGTACAAATGATCCTGTCACCCAGATAGTGACATAGTACCCAATAGGTAGTTTTTAACCTTGCTCCTCTCCCATCTTCTCACCTCTAGTAGTCCCTAGTGTCCATTGTTTCTGTCTTTAGGTCCACGTGTACCTAATGTTTAGCTTCCACTTATTAGTGAGAACATGTGGTATTTGGTTTTCTGTTTCCGTGTTAATTTGCTTAGGATAATGGCTTTCAGCTGCATCCATGTTTCTGCAAAGAATATAATTTCATTAATTTTTATGGCCACATAGTCTTCCATGCTGTATCTGTACCATATCATCTTTATACAATCCACCATTAATGGGCATCTAGGTCTTTGCTATTGTGAATAGTGTTGCACGAAATATGAGTGCATGTGTCTTTTTGATAGAATAATTTATTTTCCTTTGGGTATATACCCAGTAATGGGATTGCTAGATCAATTAGAAGTTCTCTTCCTAGTTCTTTGAGAAATCTCCAAACAGCCTTCCACTGTGGCTGAACTAATTTACATTGCCACCAACAGTGTATATGTTCCTTTTTCTCTGCAGTCTTGCCAACATGTTATTTTTTGACTTTTTAGTAACAGTCATTCTAACTGGTGTGAGACGGTATCTCGATGTGGTTTTGATTTGCATTCCTCTGATGATTAGTGATGCTGAGCATTTTTTCATATGTTTCACGGCCGCTTGTATGTCTTCTTTTGAGAAATGTCTGTTCATGTTCTTTGTTCACTTCACTATTTCTAAATGGTATTGTGAATGCTTTAATGCTTCTGGAACATGTGAGTGTGAGTGTGTGTGTGTGTTTCTGCGTGTGTGAATGTGACCTTTCCTTGAACTGCAGCATTGATAGTGATATTTTTCTTCTTTTCATAGTCTTTATAGCCATTGAAGTAGAAACTGGGGAGGAGTGATTTGATGTTTGTACACACATCGTCCTCTTGGCTGGTCTTCACATTGCTTCTGAATGCTTTCTGAGTTTCATGTATGTCTCTAAGTAGACCGCAGAGAGCTGGCCTTAGGTTTTCTTATATTTTCCACAGCCCAGTCAATGCTCTGCATATCATTTACATTTTATAAACACTGGAGGAATTGAATTCTAATGAAATCTCCCCCACTTCCCTACCCCTAAATCCAGGCTTTAAATATCAATATTTTTGCGGCTGGGATTCTTCTAAAATAAGAACTGAGTCTCTAGTTCTCTTTTTCAGTTTCAGGAATATTAGAGCACCAGATAAGAGAAATTTTCTGTAATTCATTTAGTAAAATAATTGGGTTAATATGCCTGGGTCTGTAGTATTACAAGTGAAATCCATGCTTCATTGCTTTCACACTGAGTGAATTACCCAGGGAAGCCGAAAAAATGAAAATGAGAATAACAGTCTCTCTTTCCCTAGCTTCTCCTGCTGTCCCTGCCTTCATATTCAGTTTGTGCCCAAAGAACAAGGCAACAGGAGAATACTGTTTAAATCTCTTCTGAAATGTTCACACAGATATGGTCCTGATAGCTGTCATAAAAGTCAAAACTAAGCCACTGAATTAGTTGAACAAGTCATCTGTGAAGGCCATGTCTGAGAATGTTGGCCTACTAAAGATGGCTAGCCACAGGAAAGACATCAATTATACCCAATAAAACTGGAAAATTATACAATTTTCCAGTTTTGTTTCTTATTTCCCTCCCAGTGATGGATACACCCACCTGATCACGGAGGTGAGCAGTTTGACTCTTGTTTTGTCAAGAGTCAGTGCTGTGGGAGTCAGCTTGGGCTGCCGTAACAACACACCACAGCCTGAGTGGCTTCTGCAACATTTATCTATCACAGTCCTGAGGGCTGGGAAGTCCAAGATCAAGGTTACAGTAAGATTTGGTTGTTACTGGGGCCTCTTTCCCTGGCTTGTAGATTATACCATCTCACTGTGTTCTCACATGGCAGAGAGAGAGAGAGAGAGAGAGAGAATGCATACTCTCTGGTTTTCTTCTTATTAAATACGACGTAGTTTTATCATTGCATCATGGTCACACCCTTCAACCTCATCTAAACTTAACTACCTCTGTATAGGCCCCATTTCCAAATACAGTCACATTGTGGGTTAGGGCTGCAACATACAAATTTTGGGAGGACATTATTCAATCCTAGCAGGTGGACTGGAGAATGCACATGTATGTGGGGAGATTTGGACCAGGAATTAGAAAGCTTCTTTTCTTCCCTGGTTCCTATATGAATTCAACAAGTCATTTCACATTTTGAGTCTTGTTGATCTCATATGGAGGATATGCATGTGACAATCGCAAGGCTCCTGCCAGCTGGGCCCTCCAGGGTCCTATGGTTCACGCTAACATTGCACACAGTCCAGTCTGTCCAGTGAGTTCAGCGGCCTAGCCTCCCTTATGCGTGCTGTACTTGGCCAGACAATATTCCTTTGTCTATAACATCACAGTGCCCAGAGAGCCCTTCTCTTGCCAGATTGCCAAATGCGGGAGGCCTTTCAGAATATCTCCATTCATCCATCCACCCATCTACTCTATAGTTTTCTCTTTTGCTTTGTTCCAGGTGCTGCTTTAGGTGCTGGGGATATCTGTGCTCTGATGAATTCCATGTTTTAGTGGATTTGCGTGGATAGAAGGGACAATAGCAAACAAACAAATATATAGTATGTCAGATGGTCATGAGTGCTTTGGAGAAAAATAAAGTAGGGTGAGAGTGAAATGTCCTGGACCGGATGGAAAGGTGGGAGGCTGTTATTTTATATCTGATGGTCAGAAAAAGTCTCTGTGCACATATGCAGAGGATGTGAGCTAGCCCAGCATATATGGGGTGCAGAGAGCCTGGGTGGGCAGGGCAGCAAGCACCTGCAGTATGCGTGGTGTGGCTGAGGAGAGTGAGCAAGGAGAGCAGTGAAAGGAAATAAGAAGAGAAAGTCAGGGTCCCTGAGCTGGCCAGGCTTTGTTGAGACTCCAGAGACTTGGGTTGCCTTCTCTATTTTGACCAGAGTTTATACTGTTCTTTGTAGGAGGATGGTTTGTTAGGACCTCACTCCTCTGTACCAGAAACAAAACTCTCTAGATTGATACTTTTAAAATGTAAATTGAATCATGTTAGTCACTTGCTTAAACCACTTCACTATTTCTTTTTCATTTTATTATATAACAAAATCAAAACCTTTCACCAGGACTCCCCACGGGTCCTTTCTTATCATCCTGACTTCATTTTGGCCCTGTTTCCCATCCCTGCATGGCTTCCTAAGCTCCAGTCACCGGGTCTCCTAGTTTCAAGAATGCTGCAAACTCACTTTCCCTCAGGGCTACTGATGCTGAAGGTTTCCCTGGCTGCTCCTCGCTTCTTACTCTATGGGTCTCAGCTTAAATGTCCTCCTCTCAGGCAGACTGAAAGCATCTCTTTACTAGTACGTATAATAATTTGTAATTACTTCTTTAATTTTTTCCCCTTTCAAATTTACACTTCTTGAGGGAAGGGACCACCTGCTGGCATTGAATCTGAGGGTCTGGAATGTGGTAGGTACTCAAAATATTTGTTGAGTGAATAATCAGTGGCTAGGGGAATTGAGTGTTTGATAGCATTGCCTGAAGTAGACGGGAATTTTGTGTGACTTTCCAGAAAAATCCAGAGAAGTGGATGGGTTCTCAGCCTTCATCTTCCTTCATCTCTCAGCAGCATGTTACTCAGCTGATAACAGCCTCTTCTAGATATGTAAAGCTCTCTTAAATTATAATTTTAGGCTGGGCATCATGGCTCGTGCCTGTAATCCCAGTGCTTTGGGAAGCCAAGGCAGGTGGATCACTTGAGGTCAGGAGTTCAAGACCAGCCTGGCCAACACAGTGAAACCTCATCTCTACTAAAAATACAAAACTTAGCCAGGTGTGGTGGTGGACACCTGTAGACCCAGCTACTCAGGAGGCTGAGGCAGGAGAATTGCTTGAACCCAGGAGGCAGAAGCTGCAGTGTCGAGATTGTGCCACTGCAATCCAGCCTAGGTGACAAAGTTAGACTCTGTCTCAAAAAAAAAAAAAAAATATATATATATATATACACACACACACATACATACACACATATATATAATATATATTTAATAATAGTTCTATTAAAACCAAAATCTTTTTCCTCATTAACAATAATTTGCACAATTTGATTTATTTTATATTAACTGTGTAAAGAAAGTATAGTTTGCTGACAAATAAATTAGAAATGACTGTGTTGTTTTGGTTTCAGAATGGAATGTATGTTAATATGTAGGTTGAAATGCAATTACTTATTACTGCACTAAAAATTGACAAAAACTGTCATGGCTTAAAAATCAATGGTTTTATTTTTATGGTTCTACATGATAAAACAGAAGATGATTTTTGGCTGCTGTGTTTAACCTTTCTCTTTAAATAACATAGTGTGTTATTCTTTGCATCCAATAAATGAATAGTCAGTTTAGATATATTCATTATTATATTTCATATTTTCAATTTTTTGAAAAGAAATTCATATATATTAATTTACTGCATAAGGATTTATATACAAGTTACAGATACAGTGAATATCAACTTGAGATAAGGTTACAGAATTGTTATCATTTTATTTCTTCTCATAAGTTACATTTTGACATTATCTTGTTTATGCTTTCTTTAGCAAGTGATCCATTATGGATACAAAAGGAAGACTCTAAGATTATAAGTAAAAGCAATTCAAAACTATCATGGCTAGTGGGGTTTACTTGAGTAACAAATAAATGAGACATAGGCTTATTTACTTTGAAATTCACTGGCCACAGCATACCTGTTCACTAGATACAAACTGAGATGTTAGCAAAATGTTCCTTTTTAAAAGGGAAAATACTTAAAATCATTGCTTTATTTATTGATTCATTAAACTTTGTTTCTGTTCTATTAACTCATTGATAAAAGTCGAAAGGAATAGACACTATTGTGGTTGTGAATGACATGAACCTTCTGGAACCTTTTGAAAGTCTTCCATTAAATCCCTATCAAATCCTCTAACAACCAACTAGGCAGAGCCAGTCAAAAGACTAATAAAGGGATTTAAGAAGGGGACACACTCATCAGATTTTCCTTTTAGACAAGTCACTCTGGATTGGACAATGAAGCCACTGAAGGCAGGAAAACACTTGGGAGGCAACGGCAACAGCCACTCAGGTAAAAGTGAGCAGGAATTTGAAGGGATGAGGTCAAGAGATTTTGAGGAGGCAGAGTCAACAGGACAAGGTGATTAAGTTGGAGGAGAGCAGGAAAAGGGATTAAGGTGTTGGGATAGACACTGGAATGTAAATTAGAGAAAGAATCCAGACGTGGGAGCAGATTTGGAGGGAGGGAAGATGAGTTTCCTTGGAATATGTTAAGTTTCAGTTGTTCATGGGCTTTACACATGGAATGGTACATGGCGCATGCACTATAATGACTTAAAAGCATAACCGAAGGGTAGCTTTTACGTTATGTATTTTTTATCCACATAAAAATAATTTGGATCTGCATGGGATGTTTTGGGGTATCAAAATAACTGGAAGGGGTGCTACTGACATTTAAAGTCAAGGGGGAGGGAGAGAAGGATGCTGAACTACCCTGTGAAACAAAAGTGACAGGCTTGCTGCACCCGTTTACCACTCAGCACCCTCTTGAAAAACAGTGAAGGTGCTGGTAGAAACCATAAGCCTCTGTAGACTTGGTAGAAAAGCACAGAATCCATCAGAATCTGTGTATATATGTATGTATGTATGTATCTCTATCTATCTACCTACCTACCAATTTATCTGTCATTATCTACCTACCTGCGCTTTAAGCAAGGGAAGCTGCTATTTAAGATTCTGCAGCTATGCCTGTGTCTACAGGTGATGACAGCAGGTCATCTTGGAGCATATTCTCTAGTATGATAAAGATTTGTTTTTTGTAGGTATATAAATACAAGACAAGAAGGCATTTTCTGTCTGAGTAAAGGTGTAAGAAGACGATGTGCACTTGCTTTTCTCTTTGTGACGTGGTAAATTCTGTCCCTCTCAAAACTGCTTGAGATCTACAAGGCTGTGGGAGGGGGTGTGGGCCAGGTTCACACAGATTTTGCATAAGAAACTCAGAGGGAGGAAAGGGATTAAGATCCTCCTAACCTCTTCTGCTCAGGTTAAAATAAAGCAATGATTTTACGTATTTTCCCTTTTAAAAAGGAACATTTTGCTAACATCTCAGTTTGTGTCTAGTGAACAGGTATGCTGTGGCCAGTGAATTTCAAAGTAAAATCGAAGATTTTTGCATAAGAAACTCAGAGGGAGGAAAGGGATTAAGATCCTCCTAACCTCTTCTGCTCAGGTTAAAAGTTAGAGAAATCTCTTTGCATATTCATGGTTTATAATAGTTTTAGAGACTCCTGGATAGGGTTTTCCCTGCAGGTAATATTACAATTATTATTCTTTTCTGCCAGGTCATCATTACTTAAACAAACAGGTGATTTTATAGCTAAAGGGGGAAAAAGGATATGTGTTAAGAAGTTAAATTTCATTTTTAAGTGATTGAGACATTTTCTTAAACTAATACAAAATGCTTCACATTTGTCACCTTTTTAGTGAAAGCACATTAGCCTAAGTTCACTACTGTGTGGCTACCTAGTGGAAGGAGTAAATCTCTGATCGCCACCGAGAGTACAAATTCACTTTGGAGTGGTGCAATATCTCAAGGTTAATGGGTAGAAAAGTTATAATTTAATGCTAAACCATCTAGTTTCTTGTGTTGTATGGGATAAAGGATTTTGGAATAAACATTCTCATAACATTGCTAAAAAAAGTTACAGAAATCTGTTTGTGTGAACCTGGCCCTAAACAAAGCTCTGGGGACAGCAAAGGGTAACAAAATTGACAAATAAAATGACTGTGGGCCTGGAAATAGTCATTACCAGTGTGCTGGCCCTTGCTCTGGAGTCTTAAGTGGTTGGTTCTGGGCCCCCAAGATGGCAGATATCCTAACTCTGTAGGTCTCTATTTGTCCACTACACATTGAAAACTTATGAGTGGACCCAGCCAACAGATCAAATAAATGCGTATCTCTGAAGGGTAGGCATCAGGCATTATTAGTATTACTGGAAAGCTCTCCAACCCAAATAATGTCAGAAAATACTTGAAAATCACATATGTGATAAGGGACTTATAACTAGAATATATAAACAACTCTTACAATTCAATAAAAAAGCAAGAAATCCAATTAAAAAATGGGAAAAATATCTGAATAGACATTTCTCCAGAGAAGATAAACAAATGGTCAAAAAGCACATGAAACAATACACAACATCATTAGCCATCATATGGGTTTTGTCTTTCATTCTATTACTGTGTTGTATCATATTTACAGATTTGCATATGTTGAACCATCCTTGAATCCCTAGGATAAATTGCACTTGATCATGAGGAGTGATTCTTTTAATATGTGCTATTGAATTCACTTTGATAGTGTTTTGTTGAGTACTTTTGCATTTTTGTTCATCAGGGATATTGGCCTATAATTTTCTTTTCTTATAATGTCCTTATCTGGCTTTGGTATCAGGATAATGCTAGCCTTGTAAAAAGAGTTTGGAAATATTCCCTCCTGTGATTGTTTGGAAGAGTTCGGGAAGGAGTGATATTAGTTTTTCTTTAAATGTTTTGTAGATTTCAGCAGTGAAGCCATCATGTCCTGGGCTTTCTTTGATGGGAAACTTTTTAATGACTGATTCAAACTCTTGTTATTGGTCTTTTTCAGATTTTCTGTTTTTTCAAGATTCAGTCTTCCTAGGATATACATGTCTAAGAATTTATCTATTTCATCTAGGTTATCAAATTTATTGGTGTATAATTATTCAGAATAATTTCTTATGATCTTTGTATTTCTGTAGTGTCAATTATAATTGTTTCTCTTTCATTTCTGATTTTATTTATTTCCCTTTTTTCCTAGTAAGCCTAGTTAAGGGTTTGCTGATTTTGTTCAGCTTTTCAAAAAAACCAACTCTTAGTTTCATCGACTTTTTTTCCTGTTGTTTTTCTAGGCTCTATTTTATTTTTTTCTGCCCTGATCTTTGTTATTTCCTTCCCTCTATTAATTTTGGGTTTAGTTGTTCTTTTTTTTTTTTTTTTCCAGTTCCTTAATGTGTAAGACTAGGTTATTTCCGATCTTTCTTCTTTTTTTGATCTAGACATTTATTGCAGAAAGGCAATGTGGTAGATTTCATCCCAGCACCCCCCTCCCCGACCATGGTCTCTCGTGGTGGGCTTTGAGGCCACAATGAGCCCTGTTTAAATTCACAGGTGTGCCATAATTAGCCCCTGCTTTTTGCTGAAATGTGCTGTGATGAGCATCTCTCTCCCTAGAGGGGTCTTGGGGCCGGGTCTGAGGCTAGGCCTGGATCTAGGGATTCAAGCCTGGTAGAACTGTCCACCACTTCTAGGAGTGACCAGCTGAGCTTTTGCAGGTGGGCTTTGTTGTTGGCTGGTACCTCTCATTGGCACCATGGCTGGCAGGAGCACAGCTGCCATCAAGATCCTCGTGCTGGTTGTTGTGAACTCTGTTTCACTTCTATTCTGTGTTTCTACCTGACTCCGAGTTGTCTAGTGGTGCCATTACCCTCAGTGTTCTCCATGAGGTGAAACTGGAGGGGGCTTCCCAGGAAACATCTCAGAATGCTAGAGAAGATGAATGTCCCTTTCTGGTTCTCTTTTCTCAAAATAAAAACCATAAACCCTAGGGAATTCTCTCTTCATGGCACTGTGCCAATTTGGGAGAGAGGAAGCAAGGGGTGTGATGTGGTCAAAGTGAGACTTTTTCTCTTACTCTCTCTTGTGTTTTTTATTAAGTTCCATGGCCCACAAAGGTGTCTTGGTCTTGTTCTCATGTTTCAGGGTTTTCACAAGGTGTTCTTGTCTGTAGCTACTTTCTAATTGGACTTTCTGTGGGGATCAAGCTACCTGGGACCACCTATCCTGGAATCTTGCTGATGTCACTGTTACGGAAATGCAAATCAAAACCACAGTAAGAAACTTCACACTCAGTAGGATAGCTAGAATGAAAAAGTCAGATGGTAAGTTTGGTGAGGATGTGGAGAAAGCAGAACCCTCATACACCACTGGTAGTAATATAAACTTGTACAGCCACTTGGTAGTTTCTGAAAAATTAAACATAAGGTTACCATGTGATCCAGCAATTCCATTCACAGGTATATATCAAGAGAAATAAAAGCATATGTCTATACAAAACTTGGACAAGAATGTTCATAAAAGCATTATTTATAAAAACCAAAAAGATGAAAATGACCCAAATGTCAATCAACTGATGAATGGTAAAACAAAACGTGGTATGTGCATACAATGGAATATTACTTAGCCATAAAAAATGAAGTGCAGATATATGCCACAACTTAGATAAACCTTGGAAAATTATGCTGAATGAAAGAAGCCAGCCACAAAGGACTACACATATATCATTCCATGTGTATAAAATATCCAGAATAGACAAATCTATAGAGTCAAAAAGTAGATTAGTTGTTGCTTAGGGCTGGGAGGTTGGGGTGATAGGGAAGGTGGTGGATGACAGCTAAAGGATACTGGGTTGCTTTTTGAAATTATGAAAATATTCTAAAACTGATAGTGGTGATAATTACATGATTCTGTGAATGTACTAAATCCGTGGAATTGGATATTTTAAATGGAGGAATTGTGTTGTATGTGAATAAAATTCAGTAAAACCATTACTTAAAAAATAAAAAAGAAAGCTCCTGAAGTGATTCCAATGTTCCATGAGATTTGAGAACCTCCACCCTAATCTATTCTAACTCAGCCTGGTTCGGCAGGGAGTAGGATGAGGTGGGGTGCAGGCAGGGACAGATTTAAGTTCTTAAGTATTTGTGAGCTGTCACCTTAAGAAACCCAGTTATCTTGGGCATGAAATATCCTTAGCTGACTGCAATCCTGGGGTAGAGGACATGGTTCTCCCTCCCTTCCAGAATCCTGGCAGCTCTGGCAGACTGCTACACCAGCAGGAGCAGAAGGTTCAGTCTACTGTGTTACCTTAGACTTGGGGAGAAAACAGGGCCAAGTAGCACTAGTTCTTTACATACTGGTTAATACTGAATGACATAAAGGGTACGTATTAAGATAGGAATAGCTTAGACTACTTGCCAATAGTCCCTAATAGTCTATCAATCACACCTCAGCTGAAATCCTGACATGTCACGTGTACATGTATACACGGATAATGTCACTCAGGTAAATGCACAATGAGCAGACTTTGTTTAGTTAAATTTAATGATGCTGACATGGTGCTAAATCAATGGGCCAAAGTCCATCTGTTGAGTAGGATAAAAATCAGAGTTACAGAACTTTAAAGATGAATTATTCTTCAAGGAGCACTAAATCCAACTTATGTTTTTCTGACAATTAAACAGGGGCAGAAAAAGGTCAGCTGACTACCCCGGCACATTGCAAACATTTAAAGAGCTACTTTGAGGGCTCCTTCCATCTTGAGATGGTAAATGTAGCAGTGTTTGAGCACAGTCTATATTGCTGTCTTAATCTGGACCCTGCAGAGAAACAGAACCAATAGGATGGAAATGTGTGTGTGTGTGTTTGCGGTGTGTGTGTGTTTATGATTTATCATAAGGAATTGGCTCATGTGGTTGTAGAGGTTGACATGCCTCAAGATCTGTAGTAGGCAAGCTGGAGACCCAGGAGAGCTGATGGCATCATTTCAGACTGCGTCCAAAGGCCTGAGAACCAAGAGAACTGAAGGGAGAAGTTACAGTTTGCTGATGGCATCATTTCAGACTGCGTCCAAAGGCCTGAGAACCAAGAGAACTGAAGGGAGAAGTTACAGTTTAAGACTGAGTTTGAAGGCAGGAGAACACTGATGTCCCAGCTTAACAACAGTTAGGCAGGAGAAGTTTCTTCTCAATTATCTTTGGATGAGGCCCACCCACATCAGGGAGGAACATTTGCTTTACTAGTCTACTGATTGAAATGTTAATCTCATCCATAAGCACCCTCACAGACACACCCAGAATAATGTTTGGCCAAATGTCTGGGCACCCCATAGCTCAGTCAAGTTGATGCGTAAAATTAACCATCAAAACTGCCTTTAGGTTCTGATGGATCCTGTGTTTACACAGGAAGTAGGATGTCAGTTCTCTATGCTCTAAGGTTTGGTCTGTCAATGTTGGGCATCTGTGTGCACTCTCCTTGGCACCTCAGAGCAAGGGTTAGCATGGAGTAGAAAATTACAGAAGGGCCAGGAGGACATGCAGCCATTGTGGTCCTGTGAGAGAAGTGGAGCCTTAGAGAATGGCAAGATCACTGTGGTCCAGAGTAGTTAGAAGTTTCATGGAGGGGATGTGACCTGAATGGTGCCTTAAGGAATGATTGTACTTTTTCTGGGGAGAGAGGAGACAGAGAGGATCCAGTGGAAAAAGCAGCATGAACAGACACAGCATGAAGGAGTGGGTGGGGCAACAGGCAGGAAGCAGCCTGACTGCAACAGAGTGCATGCCGGGAAACAGGAAGAAGCAAAATGGGTAGATGTGGTCTAAGAAATTAGAGTGAAAGAATTAGACTTCACACCATGATAACAGGAAGCCACATTCTCAAGCCAGGCATTCATCTGATGGCAATGACATTCTAGAAAGGGTTGTTTGCTCTTCCAGTTAAATCCTTAAAGATGAATGGTTGTGACGTAATGGTCTCCAACAGTCCCCTTATTATCAGTCACCTAAAAAAAATTAAATTTATTTTACTTAAAATATGGTAATGGAAACTAATTCAGTAATAACAAAATTTGATTTTATTCTGTTCTTTAGATACTGAGAAAATTAAGAGCAAACTTTCCAGGCTTGTGTGAATTTCAGAAGAATATTCTCATTTTACATATGGCAAACTGAGGCAATGGTCTCACCATATAATATAACAATGTAATCTTATATTCTTAAGAACTGCTGTTAAGAACCACCATTTAAAATAAATTTTTATATTATGATTCTTTCAATAATATTGCTATTAGTCTTGTAATATACTTGTATTCTGGGAATACTTCTACTTACTTTTATACGTAGCCCAAGTTTGCAAGGAAAATACTCTCTTAATAGTTGAAAAATGGCAGTGTGCTACTGGCTTATATTTTACTAACACTGCTTCTCCCCAGTGCATGTTTAGGTGCAGAGCCATTTCATTATCACAGCAGAATAATTGCCATTTTCAAAGCCAGCCCTCAGAGCCAAGCAGTGAAATTGTAAAAATTCTTTTACAACTAGCAGTTGTGCGCTCTTACATACGTAGGGTGCACTTCTAGGACAAGCATTTAAGATACTTGGGGTCTTCCTCAAACCATTCTAACATTATCTCTAGCTACTAAAAATAAAACAGGTAAGTCAACTTTCAGGACCACATTTGTAATTCTTTTAGAAAGAATAAGAAGATGATATCTATGTAATATTTGAAGGTGAATTTGAATATGAATACCATATGATATGTGAAAAACTATGAAACAGGCTTAAATGTTTTAATACTTCCCATCAATCACACTGCACACTTTTTGACATCTTTTATGTTCCAATTGATATAGATGTAGAAATTTCCATCAGAGGCTTGGGGGAAAGTTATATATCTAAACTTATTGCTATTGTTCCTTCATGCTTTTTCTTCCTTATAAGGAAGTTTTGCAAGAAACTTCGTCCCAAGAGGTCATCTTCCCTGTAAAATGCGGCAAACACCCTTTTTAAAGATGAGAAAGGAGGGGGTTGAATTTGGGAGACGATGGTGTTCCAGAAAGGATGGAGCAATGCATGGCTGTCAAACACAGCTGCACACTAAAATTACCTGGAGCATTTTCAAAACTATTGATGCCTTGGTCTCATCCACCAGAGCTTCTGATTTAATTGATGTGTGGTGCAGCCTGGCATCAAGATTTTTCAAAGCTCCCCAGGTGATTCCAATGTGCACCCAAGGTTAAGGACACTGGGGTGGTGGCCATGGGCTTGAGTAACAGCTGGAGGGAGTCAGCTATGTCGTACAGACTCCATGATCCTCCTTCCTGTGTGTGAAAAGTGGAAAAATACCAGCATTTTACAGGGCTATTGTAAGGATCAAATAAAAGGAAGAATATGAAATTTCACTGAAAACTATAAAGGGCTCAACAAGTGTTGACCTTCTCAGAGATATATTCAGACCCTTTTACTCCAAAAAAATAACAATCTAATTTGCACAAAAAGTCATGCTTCAATCATCTTTACAGAAAACAAAAGTCCTGCCAATTTTTGAAATAGTTACTCATCACCCTGGTAGATTTTGGAAACTCACTGACCATTTTGTATAATAAGTAGATTTTATACTAACAGAGGAATATGTAAATGCTATTACGAAAACAGATATATTTAGCTGTTTACATATATATATACACACACACACACACATACAGCTGTACATCTGTACATATACACACAAACAGCTAAATATATCTGTTTTAGTAATAGCATTTACATATTCCTCTGTTAGTATATTCCCCTTGGGGTAACTGATTATATATATATATATATATATATATATATATATATATATATATATATATGCACCCATATGGGAAAAACTGAACTGGGTGGGTAGACTAGCAGACTAGCAGTAGAATTTTATCTCTGCATAATTTGGGTGCATCGAGACAAAAAGGAAGTCACTGATAGAATAAGGAAAATAGAGCTCACTACTAATGTGCAGAAATCTGCAAAGGAGAGGGAAATTGTTAAAATAAAAGTTACGGAAGATGAGAACATGGAGGTGATTGATGAAATTGACAACATGAGGGAGTTTTGAGACTTACACATGGGTAGTATCCAATGAGTTGTGGGAAATGAAATTCAAGGAAGATGAACTGAAAAATGAACAAAAATTCCCAAAAAGAGGAGTGGAGAAAAAGGCATCAAGGGGACTAAGACCCCAAGGGAGAATTTATTCATAAGATGCTGGAGTTAGTAGAGTATCCTTGGATACTGGTGGAAGTGACCCATGGAGGAAAGGCTGATGATGGAGAGATGGGCTAATTGCAGGAGTGAGATCCTTCAGAAAGGGTGATGAGATGCTATCCTAAAGGAGTCTGACAGGAAAATGAATCATACATTTGTAACACGATAGAACACTGAGATTATAGATATGGATGTCAGCTTATTATAAATTTGAGGATGGGAGATTTTCAGCTTTATCAGTGAAGTGTGATGCAAGATCACCAGCTAAGAATGTTGGGAGTTGGACCCTCTGGGCCAGAGGAGAAGGTAGGAAATTTTGTCCTACAGTGTGGAAAACAGACTTATTAGGCAGATGAGGTAGAATTGCTGATGCGTGTTTAATGTCAATTTGTTGTCACTGGTCATGAATTTAATTTGAAGTCAGTCAGTCCTTTGGTCCATTCTTAGGCACAAGTGCAGGAAAGGTGGAGGTTTGGGTTTTAACAGGATGGTGGTTTTGTTCAGGGAGAAGAATGAGCGGAGTTGTTGTGTTAGCAAGTTTGGCTTCACGAAACACTGAGCACTTACCAGTTGGGTTTTGGTGGGGGAGTGTACAGAATTCTTTTATAGAACCTGTTCTTTCAAACGTCTCTTAATTCAGTGCATGACTTCCTCTCCCTAGCCAATAGCCAGATTTGGGATGCAGCCAACTGGGAAGCTTCAAACAGTCAGTCATCTCTAAGGGGCTTTAAATTATTAAAATATATCAGAAATACAGGAACAAACATCCTGTTTTTACATTTCTGGCATAGTGGACTGAACGGTGGCCCACCAAAATATATGTCCACCAGAACCTATAAATGTGATCTGATTTGGAAAAGTGGTCTTTACAAATGAAATTGAGGATCTCAAGATGAGATCATCTCTAAATCCAATGAAAAGTGACCCTTGTAAGACAAGAGAAGGAGAGAAAACACAGAGGAAAAGGCTATGCCAAAAAGAAAGAAGAAAGAAAAAGAAAGAAAGAAAGAAGGAAAGAAAGAAAGAAAGAAAAGAAAGAGAAAGAGAGAAAGAAAGAAAGAAGTTGACCAGAATAGGCAAAATTATACATACTTAAAGTGAACTAATGGTTGCCTCAGGCTAGGGACTGGGATGGACAGTGACACCTAATGGGTATGGGGTTTCTTTTGGGAGGAATAAAAATATTCCAAAATTAGATAGTGGTGATGTAAAGCTTTGAAAATATACTAACATCATTGAGTTGTATACTTTAAGAGACTGAATGTATAGTATGTGAATTATTTCTCAATAAAGCTGTGAACAAAAGAGAAACAAATAAACAAACAAAAAAGAAAACAGAGGCAGAAGTTGGAGTTATGCAGCTGTTCCAAAGAACAGCTGGAGCTACCAGATGTTGGAAGAGGCCAGGAAGGATTCTTCCCCTAGAGCCTTCAGAGGGAGTGTGGCCTGCCAGCACCTTGACCTTGGACTTCTGGCTCCCAGGACTGTGAGAAAATACATTTCAGTTGTTCTAAGCCACCACGTTTGTGGTAACTTGTTACGGCAGCCCCAGGAAGCAAACATAACTGTCAACATGGAAATAGTTCCTGCTCCCAGTAAAAGGAATGGTACCCCTAAGTAAACAGAAAAAAATAATAAAACTAGTAAACCTTGCCAGTGCTGACCTAGGTCTGTTGAGTGTATTTGTGGCATGCATATGACAACTTATAGGGCCCATCATCTGGCCAGTCACTGATCTTCAACTGTGTTAGTCTATTTTCATGCTGCTGATAAAGACACACCCGAGACTGGGCAATTTACAAAAGAAAGAGGTTTAACTGGACTTAAGGTTCCACATGGCTGGGGGGGTTCACAATCATGGTGGAAGGCAAGGAAGAGCAAGTCACGTCTTACATGGATGGCAGCAGGCAAAGAGAGAATGTACCAGCAGGGGAAATGCCAGATGCTTATAAAACCATCAGATCTCTTGAGAACTCACTCACTATCACAAGAACAGTATGGGGGAAACTGCCCCCATGATGCAATTATCTCCACCTGGCTCCGGCCTTGACATGTGAGGATTATTACAGTTCAAGGTGAGATTTGGGCAGGGACACAGCCAAACCATATCATCGATCAATCTGTTGACAGTTGCCTGAAAACGTCAGCAGAGCAGTCTGGAATTCTGAAATGAAGAGTGGATGGCATGGGGGTGGGACTCATTTTCTTATCTAAAATTAAAAAGCACTAATATCTCATCTGAGAACCTAGTTTTTTGAAAATTGAAAGAGAAAACTCGATGGAGAACGATTATGAAAGAAAAGGGAATGTTGTGTTAATTCATTTTTTTTTTTTCAGTGGAAGTAAATTAGCAAGTGACTCTGTTCTTCCTCCAGTTTCGAGTAAACATTCTTTGCACTGGATCTGATTCCTATCTCAGTTTGAAATAGAAATCAAAATGGAATAATATTTGACTTTTTGCTGTTTCAGATAATTAATGTCAAGAAACAATAACTGAAAATTGGTGGGATTAGAGTAGGGCTCTTTTCCATGTGAAAATGGAAACCTGGGATTTCATTGCTGCTGCTGACATCAGTCATGAGGCTCCTGCTCCATGGCCTGGTGCCCCTGACTGAAAATGGTGAGCACATTGTGCCATGAGAGCAGGAGTCCCAGCTGATCATTGCTTTCTCTCTCTGGCTTCCAATGTGTACAGAAGAAACTCAAAACGGCAAACGGGGGTCAAGCCCCAGTTTTGCTGTTGACAATATCATCATGGAGAATAGGGCTTGAACCTGAGCCTAAATGGGGCGTTTTCTCCTGCCTCTGTGTTTGAGATAACTGGCCATCACCGAAGAGCAAAGGGCTGACTGCAGTTATCCACCCAGAGGCTAGAACAGAAGGATCAGAAGCTTGGCTGAGCTGTCAGAGGAGTGAGGGCCAGGGAATGTGCTGGTCAGCTCACCAAAGGTAAATTCATTGGGCTGGCCCCGAGGGTAATAACTGAACCGGATAAGTGAGCTGGATAAAGGGAGCCCTCGCTGTTTCTTTGAATGTGGCTGTAGAGAATATACTCAGCCTGTACCTACCTGCCCCCACTCCCACCACCAAGCCCACTAACCAAACTCACTGACTGAGGAGCCGGCTGGGGATAAAGGATCCCCCAACATGAGGCATAGGTGGAAAAACAGTCCATTTATTTTAAGGTTTCCAATAACTGCTGCTTCTCTGATTCAATATACTATAGGAAAATTGCTCATGGGAAAAAGTTATAAATGTGATGACTTAACTTAAAATGATCAAGCCGTATTTACAATCATCAATATCAAATGAGCGTTTATATTCTCTATGGGAACATGCCACTTGACAGTTTCTGTTGTCAAAGAGAATGTGTCAGAAAATCAAAACATTTTGTGAAAGCAAAAAAGAAAAAAAGAACCCAAAACAATAAAACAGATTTATTTTATCCTTAGTTGAGTAATGCTATCTGGTTATGTGATGAACTGTGAAATGATAAGCAATTCTAAATGAGTTTTAAATTCAGCACAAGTAATAAAGCCCTTAATATGGACCTAATGAAAGAGATATACAATTCCATTAATCACTGAAAGCAGTTTCTGGAAGTCACATATCTTGGGCTGCCCCTGCCTGGTCTGACATGAGGCTAGGCCATTTCAGAGCCTGTAATCCAGGGAAATCCTAGGAAGGGAAAGGAGATGTGAAAACAGGAGTTGAGTATTTATTATTCTCTGATACTGTGTAGTTAAAAAACACCCCACCCCCTATTCCTCCAGCATTTTAGGGGCTCAAAATGGTAATGAAAAGATTCATTATGGGGCTGGGTGTGGTGGTTCATGCCTGTAATCCCGGCTCTTTGGGAGGCCAAGGCGGGCGGATCACTTGAGGTCAGGAGTTCAAGACCAGCCTGGCCAACATGGTGAAACCTGTCTCTATTAAAATTACAAAATTTAGCCATGCATAATCCTGAGTAGCTGGGATTACAGGCGGGCATGGTGGTAGGCACCTATAATCCCAGCTTCTCAGGAGGCTGAGGCAGGAAAATTGCTTGAACCTCAGAGGAGGAGTTTGCAGTGAGCCGAGATTGTGCCACTGCAATCCAGCCAGGGCAAAGAGGCAGACTCTGTCTCAAAAAAAAGAAAAAAAAGATTCATCATGATTGGGCATGTGAAGTAACTATTCTCTTGCAACCCACTTTCTTAACAGTATGTGCCACTTTTATCAGTTCTTTTCTAGAGATGCTCATCTCCATTTATGTTATTAAAATCTATCCATATAAAAGGAATTGATTTTTATAAACTTCAAGGTAGTAATTTAATGATTTTAATAAAATTACTCCCTTAAAACTGTAAAACATTAGTGATTACCCTTCTCATATGAAGGACAGACCACAGACAATAATACATTTGCAAGAACAAAAGGAAACTGGAACTGGAAGTCACTTTGGTTGTATTGTCAGCCAACTGATGTTTCTACTACCTTTTCTTTACTGTTCCCATTAGCTCATTTGGAAACACATTTAAAAATTATTATTTTTTATTAATACTCCAGATTTTTACATACATATGGGGTACATGTGATATTTTGATTCATGCATACAATGTGTAATGATTGCAGTATTTAAGATATCCCTTACATCAAACATTTATTATTTCTTTGTGTTAGGAACATTTCAGTTAACAACAATATGTTGCATATTTCAAAACAGCTACAAGAGAAAATTAGAAAATTGAAGCATATTTTGATGACATACTTTTCTAGTTTCTTCAAAGGGTATGGATGGGGGATCTTTTCTGTTATCCTCACTGAAACAATGACATCCCTTTCCGTGAGAATTAATGCTTATTACTTATTACCATGATCCAGACGCTGGTCTTAGTGCTTTACATTTGTTAATTTATTCAATCATTATGATAAACTACACAAAGAAAGTGTATTAGGTCATTCTTGCATTGCTATAAAGAAATATCTGAGGGTGGGTAATCTATTTTAAAAAAGAGGTTTGACTGGCTCACAGTTCTGCAGACTGTATAGGAAGCATAGTGCTGGCATCTGCTTCTAAGGAGGACACTGGAAGCTTCCAATCATGGCAGAAGGCAAAGAGGGAGCAGGCTCACCACATGGCGAAAGCAAGAGCAAGATGGAGGAAGGTGCTGCACACCTTTAAACAACCAGATCTCATGTGAACTCACTCACTATTGTGAGGACGTCACCAATCCATGAGGGACCTGCTCTCATGACCCAAACACCTCCCACCAGGCCCCGCCTTCAACATTGGAGATCACATTTCAACATGAGATTTGCAGAAACAAACATGCAAAGGGTACTGTTTTTTATCCCGTTTTATGATGACAAAGGAGGGGCACAATGATAGATGCCCAGGTAGTCAGACTCAAGCACACGCTCCCACCCATCAGGCTACCCTTCCACTCTCCATCTTTATCTTCAAAGGCTGTTTTGTTCACGGGAATTCCTAAACTGTCTCTTCCCTTGAGTCCTCTTCCCATAAATGTTGTTGAGAATTCTCAGAAGGTTAAAGGACTTGCTAAAATTTGCACAGTGAGTGGAGCTGAATTTAAAACCAGGCCTTCTGATCTCAAATCCTATTAGCTTTAATAACATCACACTACTGGATATAGCTGAAGTTTTCAACTTGGGAGAAACTGGCTCTGAAACAAAATAGTTGGCACTATTTCACTTCTTTCACAAATAAAATCCAGATGGATTTCAGAATTAAATCTTGCAAATGAAACCATAAAAGTACTGCAGGAAAATTTTGGTGAATATTTATATAATCTTGGGGCGGCAAGGCCCATTCTAAAAATGCCCCAAAAGTAGGAAAGATAGATACATTAGATTTCATAAAAATAAAAAGTATGTAAAAACATTGCATACAAAAAAAGGAAAGGCAGGCCGGGCGTGGTGGCTCATGCCTGTAATCCCAGCACTTTGGGAGGTCGAGGTGGGTGGATCACCTGATGTCAGGAGTTCGAGAACAGCCTGGCCAACATGGTGAAACCCTGTCACTACTAAAAATACAAAAATTACCTGGGCGAGGTGGTGCACACCTGTAATCCCAGCTACTTGGGAGGCTGAGGCAGAAGAATCGCTTGAATCCGGGTGGCGGAGGTTGCAGTGAGCTGAGATCGTGCCACTACTGTACTTCAGCCTGGGCAACAGAGTGAAACTCCGTCTCAAAATAAAATAAAATAAAATAAAATAAAAAGTAAAAGAAAAAAAAAGGAAGGGCAAACACCTGTGCAAAAAAGAAATCCTCTCTTTTTATTGATTCATTCAAAAAAGATTAGCACTGGGGTAAAATGGAGAGGAAAGGCAATGTCCCTGACTTCATGGAGTTTATAATCCAAAGACAAAGTCAGACACTGATGAATATGCAATTACATGAAACAAAGGACCCCAGGGGACCCCGGAGATACTTTTTACATGCTCTCCAGGTGGGTTTTTTTCTCCTCACATGACTCTCAAGTAGGTGGACTTTTCCTTCAATCTATCCACTTATTTCTTGCGGAAATCTATTAATGTTTTTGACACCTGGATGCTACACTTCTCTAGTTTTTAGTACCAATATTTCAACTGCGCTGCAGTTCTGGGGACATTGCAGTTGGGTATAACAAAGGAGAGGTGGGTAAGCGAATAGTTTCTATCTGGAACCAGATTCTGCGTAACTTTAGCAAATGTATTCTGCAGGAACACTGCAAAGGGAAACTACGTACTGTCCAGCATAGCCCATGGCCTTTTGGGGAAGACTGGGACACTTCTGCTCTGACTCCAAGTTATTTCATTACAGCCAGAGGCAATTTGGCCAGGAAAGACTCTGACAGTGTTTCCACTAGGAAATATTCAGGCCTTCTTTCCTCTCTTGCCAGAAAGTACCCTCAAAGCCAAAGGGAAGAAAACAAGGAGCAGTAGTAAAGACCCGTTACTAGCAGGGAGAGTGCTTCCCTTGGCCTGTGCCCAGGGTGACTTGGCCATCAGAAGCACTAAGTTCTCAGGGTCTGAGCAGAGATGCAAGGGTCTTTATGTGAGAGGAGCCCATAGCTGGTGAGCCTCTCCAAGCCAACTCTATTGTCCCACTCCTCTAAGATAATGGATTTTAAAAATTGGCAGAAGGAGTGTGCAAATTCTTTTCTTGCTTCTAACTTGCTTAGTGTCAGGCTTTTTCTGTAACCTTTGAGTGAAATAAAACACAGCCTAAATCGTGGTCCTCAACTGTGAGTGGATTTCCCCCCACAGGACTTTGACAATCTCTGGAGACATTTTTGATTGTCATGACTGTGTGGGAGTTGTTGCTACTGGCATCTAGCAGGTAGAGGCCAAGCATCTGGCAATGCTCAGGACAGCCCTCAAGACAAGGAATTATCTAGTCCAACTGTCAGCGTGCCTAGATGGAGAAATACTGACCTAGGGATACAAATACTCCTTCAAACAATCTCTCAGAGCAAAAACAAAACAAAATAAAAAGGCACCAGGCTGGGTTGGTGAATATTTTGGAAAGAAAGAGGGCTTTGGTTTTATTTCTCATTTATTTTGCACAGAATTCTCAGACTTTTCACAAATAAAAGGGGAGTTATAGGCATGACCGGTGTGAAGTCAAAGTAACAGCTTTCACCATGACACACTGTCAAGTATATTTCTTGGACTCTCTCTCTCTCTTTTTTTTTTTTTGGTAATTCCCACTTCAAAACCCAAAATCAAAACTTATCTAAATATCTTTGGTAAAAATACACATCCAAGTTTTGCATTATTTGGATACTTACTCCCTCTAACTCTACAACGTTACATATTTTCCTACTGCATTTTTAACTTTCTAGCTAGCTTTAATGGGCATTTTATATTAACTCCTTCTGAAGTTTTTGTCCCAGAGGAAAAATATATTGACCTAATGTAATAGTGTATTTTACTATCATTTTAAAATTGTTTTAATTTGTGTGTCTTTTATCTTTATGGCCCACTGGTTTCACTTGTTTCTAAGTTTTATATGGTTTGGCTTAATTTCACAGATGCGTATAAATTTCCCTTTACTTGCTGTAAAAGTAACTGTGAATTATGAGCATGTGCTCTAGTAAATGTTCACAGCTTCTCTATTAGGAATACTCAGATGACTGGGAAGTTACTAAAACTGGGGTTCCAAGAAAAAACAGTGGATAAATGTTTAACTCCTTTAGCGTTGACTCCTTTCTGAAAGGCAAATTTTTAAGACCTCGGATTCTTTATATGTTAAATGTGGTTTATCATTAGGAATTTCATCTGGTTATGTGACAGGAAAGATCACTGACTTGAGCAGGATAGGATTTTATGGATTCACTTTTGTAAAATAGGTCTGGAGACAGGCAGTCTAGGACTGACGTGGTCTGGTGGCACCATCCGGTCATCTCAAATTGAAGCTCCTTACTTTGAGTTGCTTCATGCTCAGTCATGGCTTCTGCCTTCAAGGTCCCCTGTAGTTCACATTGACTGGAACTCTAGACATCGCCTGCACGTTCCAGCACAGAGAAAATAAGAGAAACAGGACAAAAGGGTGGCCATGCCTTTTAAGGTGCTGTCCTAGCAGTCCCATGTCATACTTCTGCTAACATCTCATTGCTGGAATTTAATCTCTGTCAGGGAGGCTGGGAAATGCAGTCCTCGAACTGAGTACATTGCCATTTCCAATAAGACTGGGATTCTGTTACCAATGAGAAAGGACAGACTAGGAGTTATACAGTGAGCAGTCTCTGCGACAAGTATTTCCAAACTTTAAAGTTAAGGAACCATGTTTTTCCCAAAAAAATTGTATTTGGGTGTCCACTAATTTTCACTGCTTTCTTCTGACACTGATTTCTCTCTCAGCACTCCCAAGGTTCTGGAAGATTTCTATGGAATCTTAAGGGCACCATGGGTTTGAAAATCATTAGCTAAGATAATTTCCAAAGGTGTATTCTTTTTTAAAAATTCTGATTCTTTGATTTTGTTGATTTGTAGGATAAGTAATAGCTAAAGAATCACATTTCTCAGTGATTACGACAAACTTTAAAAGTTATTTTTTATTTCTTTATTTTTGAGACAGGGTCTTGCTCTGTCACTTAGGCTGGACTGCAGTGGCATGATCACAGCTCATTGCAGCCTCGACCTTCTGGGATAAAGCGATTCTTTCACCCCAGGCTCCTGAGTAGATAAGACCATAGGTGCATACCACCATGACTGGCTAATTTTTAAAAAAATATTTTTAATTTTGTAGAGATGGGGTATCCTTATGTTGCCCAGGCTGATCTCAAATTCCTGGGCTCAAGTGATCCTCCTGCCTAGGTCTGCCGAAGTGCTGGGATTATAGGTGTGAAACACCACACTCAGCCATAACAAATTTTAAAAATTGTGGTTGTTAAATTATAGGTGTCAAAAACAATGTTTTAATTCAGTTTTCTTAATCTGAGCATTCCATTCATGGAACAATGCCCCCTTTTTCCTCCAGTCCTCACCAAGTTAAAAATGGATAAAGATGAATTGGGATTGGGTTAAATATATTTGAAGAAATCTTTGTATTTATTTATTTTTCTTTCCTGTTTTCCTCTTAGTAGTGTTGGCATAAGTTAATCGTTCTGAATATGTTCAGTAGTGTTTGAATCTGTTGTGTTTCCTGAGATCATTTGTAAGGCACATATTGTTCTCCCTATACCTTAAAACTAATTCCACTTTTACCACTAAACTAAGACATTGTAGAAAGTATATGGTTGTTAACAGCACACATCCTTATACTCAAATATCATTTCTCTCACCTAATAGCTGTGAGATTTTGAGCAAATTAATTTCCTTAAAATATGTCTTCATTTATAAAAGTAATGATATCTATCTTGTTGACTTTTTAGGGTTAAACAAAAATAATGCATTGTAGGCACTTTATAAATGTTAGTTTCCTTTTATGAAGAGTATAAGTTACTCATATCATAAAAAAGCTTTAGGCCCTTCTCTGAAAATGAAGAACCAGAGGAAGATGGGCATAGGGAAGGAATCAGAACTATTAAGATGGTGATGGCTTGGTCTGGGAATTCATGTCAAGGAATGAAGGAGCCTTGATTATAGAATGCAGGTTAGTATATTTAACCTCACTCTTACATATAATACCATCATTTGTAAACACACACACATGCACACACACACACACACACGCACACACCACACTGTATGAATACAAATCATGAAACATCAACGGAAATGTAACAGCAAAAGATAATGTATGTTTTTTAGAATTGTACCCTGGTTGTGATTCTAAAATTTCTTGGCTTCAGAAAGTGGCATCGGTCTGATTCAGGTTTATTCTTGGCTCTCACATGAAAACAGCAGGCCCGGCCAAAGGCTAAATTATGAATCTTTCAAGTTTGACTTTGTCAAGCCTCCTCCTTTCAGCACCTTCCTTAACTCCAGGACAAAGTTGGGGTTGGGGGAAGAATGGGGAGGTGTTGACCAAAAAAAGACGAGGCTGTGTGAAGACATTTTTTCCAGCTATAGGGATGTGAGGAAATGATGCAGGACACACCATTTCTTGGGGTGCAAATTTCCTACTTTGAGAAACACTGCCTTAAGAGATAGCTGCAAAACATGTTCCCTTTTCCTGTAAGACTATAGCTGATGAAAGCATTTCACCCAGACCCGGATCAGTCAGAGGGAGTTCCAAAAATAGTAAAAGTATGTTAAGAGCATGTCTGTTGAGAAAATCACAAGATATTAGTCTCTGCAGCAGCTTTTCATCTCTCTTCATGTATCCTCTTCCTTCATTTATGAATATTTCTTGACTCAGCCTATTTCCAAGGGATTGATTTCACAATACCTGCAATCTCCAACCTTGCCAGCTATAGGCATTTAACCTCCAAGAGGTTCAGCTGGCTCGAGTCCCTGCACCAATATCAGAGACCAGAGTCTCCTGAGGTCTTGCCTCCTCATTCCTGGTATTTGGGGCCTGGGTTGATTTACTTCATATAAGTGAGTATCTGCCTTGGTTTCCTGCAGTGCAGCTCCTCTTAAGCCTGATCTTGAACTTCATTCAGTAAGCTGTGCTGGGGCCTCGACATGGTTGACCAAGATTAGATTTCTTTCACTAGGGAAAATCTCATCCTTGCCCCACCCAGGCAATCTAGGTGAAGTGTATCTCAAATGCTTCCTCCTACTGGAGGCTTGTGAATTTTTATTGTCTGGCCAACACTTGTATCAAGTTCTCTTCTATATTGCTATTGCTCCAACCATAAATAGGTTTGCTGAGCCATTTTGGGCACAGTGATAGGCATGGTTGGTGCTATGCTTTGAATGTATGTGTCCCTTCAAAATTCATGTGTTGAAACTTAAACCCCAAGGTGATGGTTTAAGAGGTGGGGACCCTTGGAATGTGATTAAGTCATGAAAGATTCACCCTCATGAGTAGTGATCTTAGAAAAGTGTTTGAAGCAAGTAACCTAGTGTCTCTTGCCCTTTGATCTCTTCTGCCGTGTGAGGACACAGCATTTGTCTCCTCTAGAGGATAAAGTAACAAGGCACCACCTTGGAAGCTGAGAGCAGCCCTCACCAGCCATGAAGTCTTCTGGCACCATGATCTTGGACTTCACAGCTGCCAGAATTGTGAAAAACAGATTTCTGTTGTGTATAAATTACCTAGTAGGTGGTATTTTGTTATAGTAGCAGGAACAGACTACGACAGTTGGTCACTCCCTTTGAGTGAGTTAGACGTTCCAGTAACAGCCACACAAGTCTGTATGACCACAGCCAGAATATCTCATGGCAAAACTCCTAAACAACAGTGCTCATTATAGCAGTAACTGCATTTGGACAATATAATTGTGTGGGTGAAAGATTGGCATACAAGATTAGGATCAGAAAGAACATTAGAGGAGGCTGATTTTAAATGCCATTTTCATACTGTGTTAAACTCCAATATATTTTTAGGTCAGTTTCTGGACTTTGCCTTTTACTCACTTGAGCTTTCAGTTGCTGCCTGCATCTTTACTACATTATCGTAATTGTTTGAATTAAATACAGTTTTAGTGTATTATAAAAACACTTTATACAGTATTTTTTCAAAATTTTCTTATGTGGATTTACTTGAGCTTAATTATTTGGGGAAATGTTTTCCTCTTCTGATCTCTTTCGTATTTTTGGCATTTTCCTCTGCATTACTGAGAAAATTTCTCAAGGTTTTATCATTTATTCTATTTGATGCAGTATTGATTCTGTTACTCTCTGGGTCTAAAGTCATTAAAAAAGTTATCATTCAGGATGTCACCACATCCAGGGTAGAATAAATAATATTACAAAATAATCTATTGTACTACAAACATATGAAACAACTTCAATGACAGTGGTGGGGGGAAAAAAAGCATTGACCTTACTACATGTGAAAATGAGTTGAGACTGTAAGACTAAAGGCAAAGGGAGCTGCACATAAACACTGTGCTCTAATTGATACAGTTGTTTCATATAGGGGTACAAATGAACAATTCTGATACCGCTACACATGTATACTGGAATTGAACAATTACGTAAATGGATGGCAAATGGTGGAAGTCAGGTTTTTCACTGTTGGAGTAGGAGGTTATAGATAAGCAAGGGAAGGAGAAGAAAAGGATCCATGTAGTAACTGATTAGATTTGTCAGCATCTGTATGAACTTATGTTTAGCTTAATACAGATGGGTACATATGGAATAGTTATAGATATGGGTATATACTTGAGTTACTGTATACACATATATTTTCTTGTTCTGTTAGCTGAGAGGAGGGCCTAGAAGCAATGGCACTCCATTAGCAATGAGCATTCCTGGCACCCAGATCTTGGTTTCTAATACCTTTCTCCAATAAAAGGAACCAGGGCTCTTTGGAGAAATAGCTGATTTTTGAACTTGGTAGGGAAGGAAATATACAAGATGAGCTTGGAGCATTGTATAGTGCCAGAAAGTAAGAAAGTGCTAAAACAAAAAATCCGCAATGATGGGGGTATGCCAAAGGGATACATGAATCAACTGAAAGAGCTTCCAATGGCCAAAGCCAGAACAATTTGAGCAATAAAATAAAGTATTATTGGATTATAACCAGAAGAACAAGACAAGATAAATATTTATGAGTCTATGTAAGAAAATGATTGAATAAATCATTTTCATAAGTCATTTCTTACATAAGACAATAAGTCTTAGGTAAGAAAATGATTGAATAAATAAATATATATGAAAGAATAAACAAATTGCCCACACAGAAGAATTTCAAATAATTTATGTGGATACTCTGCCCTCAAAAAGGTGGAACATAACTCCTCACTCCTTAAGTGTGAGCTCTTCATAGTGACTTTTTTTTCAAAGAATACAGTATGGATGGGAGGAAAGTAACTTTGCAGTGTAGAAATCCCACAAACACTACCTCAGCCAGCTGAACAGGTTCTATATCAACAATTCTAAATAAAGTTGGTCATATATTCTCCCTATATAAAGTGATAAAAATGATATTTTACCTCTGTGGTCTTCCTTCCCAAAGCACATAATCCCAGCTTAATCATAAGAAAAATAATCAACTAAATCCCAGTTGAGGTACATACTATAAAACAACTGACTAGTACTCTTCAAAACTGTCAAGGTTATCAAAACAAGGAAAGCCTTAGAAATTGTCAAAGAGCCTGGGGAGATATGATAAAACTATTGTGGTATCCTGGACAGGATTCTGGAATAGAAAATAAATATTAGGTAAATCTCAAGAGAATTCGAAAAAATTATGAACTTTAGTTAATACAAAGTGCGTTGATATATAATACAAATGCATTAATTGTGACAAAAGCACTATACTAATGTTACGTGTAAATAATAAGGGAAACTGGGTAGGGGGGGGGGTATATGGTAGCTTTTCATACTATCTTTTTTGAAACGGAGTCTCGCTCTGTCACCCAGGCTGGAGTGCAGTGGCGCGATCTCAGCTCACTGCAAGCTCCGCCTCCTGGGTTAACGCCATTTTCCTGCCTGAGCCTCCCCAGTAGCTGGGACAACAAGTGCCCGCCACCACGCCCGGCTAATTTTTTTGTATTTTTAGTAGAGACGGGGTTTCACTGTGTTAGCCAGGATAGTCTCGATCTCCTGACCTCATAATCCGCCCACCTTGGCCTCTCAAAGTGCTGGGATTACAGGCGTGAGCCACCGTGCCCAGCCATGGCATTTTTAAATGTTGTCAGCTCTCTTACATCTGTCTCATCTTTCATTTTTAAATAGAATTTTGCCTTATTTAATTTCCTTGTGAAAGATACCAGATCTTATTTAAAATTTCGTTCCATTTCCTGTAAGTTTTAAAAGTATGTTCTCCAGACTTTCACATCTAATAAAAATAAAACAGGGACTGGGTTTACCTTATACTTGAAACATCCAAAATAAAAATAAGTAAATAAAACAGACAATATACATAAAACAATAGTTTTTAAGACACTATATCAAACAGTGAAGGACAGTGAACCTCAACAGATAGGAAACAAATGAAGTAAGCCCTGTAATTGTCCAAGCTTACTGCCTTGAGAGAGCATCAGAAAAAGGAGGGAGAACCCGGGGAAGCACGATAGGCTCCTTGAATTAAGGAAACATAGCTGAAAGTCCAGGTGGAACCTGACTGCTAGAGTTTGTAAGACAGAGTACTAGAGAGGAGAAAACTACACAGAAAGAGAGCACTGAAGCTCTCCAGAGGGTCCACTTTGAATGTTCAGCATTGTATAGAGCAGCATATGAGAAAGAACATACTTGGGAGAAGAAAACTTAAAATAATTACAGGGAATAGTGCCTGATGTTTATCTGGGCCTGAAAAAGTGCCTGCCTCCAACAGAGTGGGAAACTTTATGATTAATGGGGTCATTGGATAGAGTACCAAGAAGGGTTTTGACTCAATAGTGGGAAATTATGATTACTATAGATAAAATGTTTCTTTGGTCCTGTCTAGCAAATCTTCATAGCAAGATCTGAAAGGATCAAACTATTTCCAAAATACTTAATTACATACCAGAACAAAGCTTGAGAATATAGAAATACAAAAAATATCCAGCATCCAACAAGGCAAAATTAACAATATCTGGTATCCAATTAAAGACTGCTAGATACACAAAGAAGCAGGGAACTATGACCCATTATGAAAAGAAAAATAGTCAATGAAAATCAACCTAAAACTAACACAGATATGGAGACTCAGCAGGCAATGACATTAAAAGAGTTAATATAACTGAGTTTGGCATGGTAACAATGATAGAGAAATGTAAGTTATTTTAACAATCTAAATGAAACCTCTAAAGATGAAAACTAAACAATGTAAGATGAAAAATGAAGGGATGTGATTAATGGCAGAATAGACATTGCAGAAAAAATATTATTAAACTTGGAGACAAAGCATCAGAAACTTTCAAAATAAAACAGAAAAAAAGTTTAATGAAAAGAACATCAGTAAGCTGTGAGACATCATTAAACAGCCTATATATGCAATTAAGTCTCTGAAAGAGAAGAGAGATAATGGAACAGAACAAAATATTTGAAGAAATTATGGCTGAATGTTTCCCAATTTTGATGAAAAGTATAAACCCATAGCTTCAAGAATCTAAACAAATTCCAAATAAAAGAAGCATAAAGAAAACTACAGTAAGGCATGCCATAATCAAATTTCTCAAAACCATTGATAAAAAAAGAAAGCTTAAAATCAGGCAGAGAAAAAGTATAAATTATGCATAAGAGAACAAAGATAAACACGAAAGATTTCTTTTCAGGAATAAATTAAGCAAGAAAGTGAAGTAACATCTTGAAAATATTGAATGAAAAAACTGTCAATTTAGAATTCTCTACCCAGAAAAAAAACTTTAAAAAATGAAGAGAAAATGGAGACTTTTTCAGATAAAAAAGAAAAAAAATTCATCATCATCCCTACAAGATACAATAAATTCTTTCAGGCAGAAGAAAAATGATAGAAGATGAAAACCTGAATATACATGAAAGAATGACAGGAAATAGAAATACTAACTACATTGGTGATTATACATAACTTTCTTACCATTTAAACATTGTTAAAAGATAATCAACTTTGTAAATAAAAATAATACCACCATATTTTGAGGTATACAACATAGGTATAAGTAAAATGTATGATAAAATAGTGTAAAGATCAGAAGGGGAAAAATTGTATATTTTTATGAGGTCATTTATATGCATATTATATTTTTATGAGGTCATTTATGAGTATATTATTATGAGGTCATTTTACTATATGTGAAGTGGTATAATACTGCTTTAATGTGGATTTTATTAAGTTACAGATGTATATTATAAACCATGAAACAAACAGTAAAATAACAAAATAAATAAATATAGCTTATATGCCAAAAAGGGAGTTGAAATATTTGATTAATACAAATTAAAATATATTATTAATCCAAAAAAGTAGGAAAGAGGAACAAAGAGTAGATGGGCCAAATAAAAACCACATAGGAAGATAGTAGCATTAAACCTAACCATATCACTACTTACATTAAATGTAAATGGTTCAGACAGTCTAATTAAGTGGCAGAGATTGTCAGACTGGATTAAAGTACCTCTGAAAAGAAACATATTTTAAATATAAAGACACAAAGGGGTTAAAGGTGAAAGAATGGAAAAGATACACTAAGCTAACACTAAACAAAAGAAAGTTGAAATGACTATAGTAAAATCAGATATAGTAGATTTCAAAGAAAATAATATTATTGGGGATAAAGAAGGTTACCTCATAATGATGAAGTGTTCAATTTATTAAAAGGGCATAACCATCCTAAACATTTATGGACCTAATAATAAAGCTTCAAAATACATGAAGCAAATTCTGATAGAGCTATAAGGAAAAATAGACAAATCCACGATTATTGTTGGAGATTTCTATACCTGTCCTTCAATGATTGATAGAACAGGTATATAGAAAATCAGTAAGCATATAGAAGACTTAAACAACACCATCAAGCAACTTGAAATTTATAGGATACTTTACCCAGCAACAACAACAAAAACACATATTAGTTTCGAGTGTACAGAAAACATTTATCAAGATAAAATATATTCAGGGCCACATGACAAGACTAAATAAATTTTAAAGGATTCAAGTTATATGAAGTGTGTTCCCTCAATTAGAATGAATTAAATAAAAAATTAATAATAAAAAGAAGGATCTTTTAACTATTTAAAAATATTTGGAAAATAAACTTTTAAATAATTCAAGGATTGAAGGGAAATCAAAAGAAATATAGAAAGTGTTTTTAGCTCATAAAATAAAAACACAGCATATAAAAATGTGTGTGATTCTACTGAAGCAGTATTTAGGGTGGAATTTGTGGTATAAAAACTGTATTATAAATACAACATAGCAAACTGTATAGTATATTGTGAATAGAGTATAGCAAACTATATTATAAGAGAAGAAAATTCTCAAATCAATGATCACTGCTCCAACTTGAAAACTGGAAACTAGAAAAAGAAGAGAAAACAAAACCCAAAGTGGGCAAAAATGTAATAATATCAGAGCAAAAATAAATAATACAGAAAACAGTTAAACAGTATATAAAATAATTAAAACCAAAAGATGATTCTTTGAGAAAAATAGATACAATTGATAATCCTCTAGAGAGACTAGAAGAAAAAGAGAGAACACATAAATTGCCAATATCAGAAATTTAGAGAGGTGATATCACAATAGTACCTACAAATATTAAATAGATAATGGAAGAATATTATGAACAACCATATATCAATAACTTCATCAGTTTAGATCAAATGAATAAATTCTTTGAAAGATGTAATCACCAAATGTCTCTCAAGAAGAAATACAGGACAACTTTTGGGAGGATGCCATGAGAATCTTCCTCTGATGGAAGCTCCACTCTGTACAGTTGTGGTCAAGAAGGCTTTCTTTTCTCCAAGTCGAGGGTTATGGCATCTCCCTGGAAGGAGAAGGTCGCCACCGTGTTATCCCTCTAGATCTTTGTTGTGGAGGTGAAATTCCAGACTTGGGCAGCCAAGAGTTTGAAGATCCCTTCTTCCACCCGATTCTCACTCATGGGGTAGAAGCTCTATTCCAAGAAAAAAGGTGAAGAATATGGGGGCTCTGATTATACTCACCCTGGCTTACTCATGGGGCAGAATTTCCACACTAAATTAGGCGAGGTGAAATGACCAGAGACCACTGTCCCCACCCAGTACTCTACTCATAAATTCCATTGTCACTCAGAGAGAAGTGGGCCACCATTCCTGCTCCTGACTCCTGAACAGGGGCTCAGAGATTTTTCCCAGGAGAGAGACAGACCATAAGAAGAGAGAGCGCCAAAGCTCTCCTCAAAGGCAGAGTTTTAATTTAGAATAAAGTGTTGAAAAGTTAAAGTTAAAGGGCACTTTTGAAAGCAATAGAAATTTTGGTAGCAGGCAATTAAGAGGAAATTTGTAGCTTAATGAGAGCAACAAGGTAAACTGTAGGCCAGCTAGTTTATTGGAGAGAATGAGCATTTCTGTGATTAGAAAAAAACTCAAAGACTAGCCTCAAAAATTGCTCCTGTGAAGATGCCTAAATGTAATTAATCAGACTGTGGAGCAATTTATGCTCCATGGCATCATCAAAACCGATAGAATAATCAGCTGGCAATTAGTGGAGCTAACAACTGGCTGTGATACAAACAGAGACAGACAGCCTAATGGGGAAAGAAATAGTCAAACTGCTGTTATCTCAGGATAACTGTGTTTTTCCTGGAGGCTGTGCTCGCTCAGTAAGGACATCAGAGGCTTCATACTTTGGGGGAAATATAATTAACTAAAATAATTCATTCAAATTATTAAACAAATAAAAATTCTGGAGAATGGGGAAAGGTGTGATAGGGTTCAGCATTCAGAGTTGCTGCAATATGTACTAAAAAAAGTACCATTTAAAAATATATAAGACATGAAAAAGCAGGAAAGTGTGACATATACTCAGCAAAAATTTGGAGCAACATCACTGTATTTCAATGGGATTAAGTATAAATCTGAAGTAGTTTATTTCAAGTTAAGATGTATATGGTAAACTCAAACAGTTACTAAAGAAATAACTAAAAAAAAGTTAAAGGATACTTGAAGAAATTAAAATGTTGCATCACAAAATATTCACTTAGTGTAAAAAAAAGCAGTAGCAAAGAAGTAGAAGAACAAAAAAGACATGAGACATAGAGAAAAGAAAAAGTAAAATGGCAGAAATAAACCCAACTTTATCAACAATAGGATTAAGTGTTAATCAATTAAATAATTCAAAAAAGGCAGAGAATGTCAAACTAGATTGGAAAACTAGGTTTAATTATATGCCATTTCTAGGAGATAAACTTTGGATTCAAAGATACAAATAGATTGGAAATAAAGGGAAGAAAAAGTTTACAGCATGCAAACAGCAACCAAAAGAAAGCTGAAGTGGCTATACCAATATCAGAGAAAATATGTTTTCAAAATGAACTTTAAAACAAAAATATTTTAAAGAGAAATATTTTTAATGATAAAGAATCAATACATTAGGAAGATATAACAATTACATATATAGATATATGCACCTAACAACAGAATCCTCAACACCAGATAACTAAAGAGAGAAACAGACAATTTTCACAATATAGTTGGAGACTTTAACACATTACTTTCAACAATAGATAGAACAAGTAGGCAGAAAAGCAACAAGGAAGTAAAAGACCTGAACAACACTATAAACCACTAGACCTAATAGACATGTATGAAACACTCCATCCCCAATGACATCAGTATACAGATTCTTGTCAAGCACACATGGAGAATTATCCAATAAATAAAATGGTAAGGCATAAAACAAGTTTCAATAAGTATAAAGAAATGGAAGTAATACAAAATATGTTCTCTAACCACAATTGAATGAAATTAGAAATCAGTAGTGGAAAGAAATTAGGGAAAGAACACATTCGTAAATAACAAGTGGATCAAAAAAGAATTATCAAAAAAGAGGAATTAGAAAATCACTTGAGATGAATGACTTTGAAGACACAACATACCATAATATATGAGATGCAGCTAGAAAAAGTCAGTGCTTAGAGGTCACTTGTTGTTGTAAATGTCTATATTAAAAAAGGAGAAAGAATTCATATTAACCACCTAAACTTCCACTTAAAGACACTGGAAAAAAAATCACAGCAAACCAAATTTAAAGTAAGCAGAACAAAGAAAATAATGGTGGTTACAGTGGAAATTAGTAAAATACAGAATAGGAAAGCAATACAGAAAATAAATGATTTTCAATACAGAAAATAATAATTTTTATCATTTCATATATTTTAAATGATCAAAAAATTGAAAAATATTTAGCTAGATTAATCAAGAAAAAAGAAGAGTCAAATTACCAGAATCAGGGATGAAACAGAAGATATCACTACAGATCTAACATAAATAAAAAAGTATTATAATGGAATAATATAAACAATTGTATGCCAAAAATTTAAGTAATTAGATAAAATGTACAAATTCTTAGAAAGACACAAACTATAGAAAATGACTCAAAAAGAAACAGAAAATTTGAATAAATCTGTAACAAGTTATAATAAGTGAAGAAGTTGAATTAATAATCACAAACCTACCCACAAGGAAAAGCCCAGGCCTAGATGGTTTTGCCAATGAATTCTAGCAAACCTTTAAAAAATAATTAACACCAATCCTTCACAAAGCCTTCCAAAAAAATAGACAAGAAAGGACTACTTTTCAGCTTATTTTAGAAGTTAGCATTATCCCAATACTAAATTCAAAATATCACAAGAAAATAAAACTGCAAACCAACATCTCTTATGAATATGAATGCAAAATCCTCAACAAAGTACTAGCAAACTGAATCCAGCAACATATGAAAAAATTATACGCTGTGAACAAGATGGATTTATCCCAGTGATGCAAGGTCGGTTTAATATCTGAAAATCAATTACAATAGAATATAAAACAAAAACCACATGATAATTTTAATAGATGCAGAAAAAAATGTTTAATAAAATCCAACACTCTGTCAGGATAAAAACAGTCAACAAATTAGGAATATATGGGAACTTCCTCAATTTGCAAAATGGCATCTATAAAAAAGCCACAGCTAACCTTAGAATTAATGGAGAAAGACTAGAAATGTTACCCTAGGATTGGTAACAATACAAGGATGTCTGGCCTTGCAACTTCTGTTTAACATTGTACTGGAGGTTTTGGCCAAGACAATTAGGCAAGAAAAAGAAATAAAAGGCACTGGAATTGGAAACGAAGTAAAACTATCTGTATTCACTGATGACATAATCTTTTATATAGAAAGTCCTAAGAAATCTACTTAAAAATGATCAGAACTAGTCAACAACTTCAGGAATATTGCAAAATATATTAATATACAAAAATAAATTGTATGATGGATATTCCAATTACCTTGATTTGACTACGTGAATGTATCAAGTTATCACATGTACCTTGAAAATATGTACATCTATTATGTATGTATCAATAAAAAAAGAAAAAATTAACTGTATTTTCATACACTTGCAATGGACAATCCAAAATGAAATTTAAAAAACAATTTCATGTGCAATAGCATCAAAAGAATAAAATATATATGTGTAAATTTATCAAAGAAGTGCAAAACTTTTACTCTGAAAATTACAAAACATTGTTCAAAGAAATTTTTAAAAGCCTTAATGATAAAACAGTCCATGTGCATGCATTAGAAGACAAGTATTGTTAAAATGGCAATATGCATCAAAGTGATCCAACTGATTCACAGATTCAATAAAATCCCGTGAGAATCCCTCCCGACTTGTTTATAAAAGCTGACTAGCTGATTCTAATATTTATATGGAATTGCAAGGAACCAGGATCGTCAAAACAATCTTGAAAATGAACAGCAAAGTAGGAGGACACAAACTTACTGATTTCAAAACTTTCTTTATTATTATTATTATTATATGTTAAGTTTTAGGGTACATGTGCACAACGTGCAGGTTTGTTACATATGTATACATGTGCCATGTTGGTGTGCTGCACCCATTAACTCGTCATTTAGCATTAGTTATCTCTCCTAATGCTATCCCTCCCCCCTCCCCCCACCCCACAACAGTCCCCAGTGTGTGATGTTCCCCTTCCTTTGTCCATGTGTTCTCATTGTTCAATTCCCACCTATGAGTGAGAACATGCAGTGTTTGGTTTTTTGTCCTTGCGATAGTTTGCTGAGAATGATGGTTTCCAGCTTCATCCATGTCCTTGCAAAGGACATGAACTCATCCTTTTTTATGGCTGCATAGTATTCCATGGTGCATATGTGCCACATTTTCTTAATCCAATCTATCATTGTTGGACATTTGGGTTGGTTCCAAGTCTTTGCTATTGTGAATAGTGCCGCAATAAACATACGTGTGCATGTGTCTTTATAGCAGCATGATTTATAATCCTTTGGGTATATACCCAATAATGGGATGGCTGGGTCAAATGGAATTTCTAGTTCTAGATCCCTGAGGAATCGCCACAGTGACTTCCACAATGGTTGAGCTAGTTTACTGTCCCAACAACAGTGTAAAAGTGTTCCTATTTCTCCACGTCCTCTCCAGCACCTGTTGTTTCCTGACATTTTAATGATCGCCATTCTAACTGGTGTGAGATGGTATCTCATTGTGGTTTTGATTTGCATTTCTCTGATGGCCAGTGATGATGAGCATTTTTTCATGTGTTTTTTGGCTGCATAAATGTCTTCTTTTGAGAAGTGTCTGTTCATATCCTTTGCCCACTTTTTGATGGGGTTGTTTGTTTTTTTCTTGTAAATTTGTTTGAGTTCATTGTAGATTCTGGGTATTAGCCCTTTGTCGGATGAGTAGGTTGCAAAAATTTTCTCCCATTCTGTAGGCTGTCTGCTCACTCTGATGGTAGTTTCTTTTGCTGTGCAGAAGCTTTTTAGTTTAATTAGATCCCACTTGTCAATTTTGGCTTTTGTTGCCATTGCTTTTGGTGTTTTAGACATGAAGTCCTTGCCCTTGCCTATGTCCTGAATGGTATTGCCTAGGTTTTCTTCTAGGGTTTTTATGGTTTTAGGTCTAACATTTAAGTCTTTAATCCATCTTGAATTAATTTTTGTATAAGGTTTGAGGAAGGGATCCAGTTTCAGCTTTCTACATATGGCTAGCCAGTTTTCCCAGCACCATTTATTAAATAGGGAATCCTTTCCCCATTGCTTGTTCTTGTCAGGTTTGTCAAAGATCAGATAGTTGTGGATATGCAGCATTGTTTCTGAGGGCTCTGTTCTGTTCCATTGATCTATATCTCTGTTTTGGTACCAGTATCATGCTGTTTTGGTTACTGTAGCCTTGTAGTATAGTTTGAAGTCAGGTAGCATGATGCCTCCAGCTTTGTTCTTTTGGCTTAGGATTGACTTGGTAATGCGGGCTCTTTTTTGGTTCCATATGAACTTGAAAGTAGTTTTTTCCAATTCTGTGAAGAAAGTCATTGGTAGCTTGATGGGGATGGCATTGAATCTATAAATTACCTTGGGCAGTATGGCCATTTTCACGATAGTGATTCTTTCTACCCATAAACATGGAATGTTCTTCCATTTGTTTGTATCCTCTTTTAATTCATTGATCAGTAATTTGTAGTTCCCCTTGAAGAGGTCCTTCACATCCCTTGTAAGTTGGATTCCTAGGTATTTTATTCTCTTTGAAGCAATTGTGAATGGGAGTTCACTCATGATTTGGCTCTCCGTTTGTCTGTTATTGGTGTATAAGAATGCTTGTGATTTTTGCACATTGATTTTGTATCCTGAGACTTTGCTGAAGTTGCTTAGCAGCTTAAGGAGATTTTGGGCTGAGACAATGGGGTTTTCTAGATATACAATCATGTCATCTGCAAACAGGGACAATTTGACTTCCCCTTTTCCTACTTTAATGTCCTTTATTTCCTTCTCCTCTCTGATTGCCCCGGCCAGAACTTCCAACACTATGTTGAATAGGGGTTGTGAGGGAGGGCATGCCTATCTTGTGCCAGTTTTCAAAGGGAATGCTTCCAGTTTTTGTCCATTCAGTATGATATTGGCTGTGGGTTTGTCACAGATAGCTCTTATTATTATGAGATACGTCCCATCAATACCTAATTTATTGAGAGTTTTTAGCATGAAAGGTTGTTGAATTTTATCAAAGGCCTTTTCTGCATCTATTGAGATAATCAGGTGGTTTTTGTCTTTGGTTCTGTATATATGCTGGATTGCATTTATTGATTTTCATATGTTGAACCAGCCTTGCATCCCAGGGATGAAGCCCACTTCATCATGGTGGATAAGCTTTTTGATGTGCTGCTGGATTCAGTTTGCCGGTATTTTATTGAGGATTTTTGCATCGATGTTCATCAAGGATATTGGTCTAAAATTCTCTTTTTTTGTTGTGTCTCTGCCAGGCTTTGGTATCAGGATGATGCTGGCCTCATAAAATGAGTTAGGGAGGATTCCCTCTTTTTCTGTTGATTGGAATAATTTCAGAAGGAATGGTACCAGCTCCTCTTTGTACCTCTGGTAGAATTTGGCTGTGAATCCATCTGGTCCTAGATTTTTTTGGTTGGTAAGCTATTAATTATTGCCTCAATTTCAGAGCCTGCTATTGGTCTATTCAGAGATTCAACTTCTTTGTGGTTTAGTCTTGGGAGGGTGTAGATGTTGAGGAATTTATCTATTTCTTCTAGATTTTCTAGTTTATTTGAGTAGAGGTGTTTATAGTATTCTCTGATGGTAGTTTGTATTTCTGTGGGATTGGTGGTGATATCCCCTTTGTCATTTTTTATTGTGTCTATTTGATTCTTCTCTCTTTTCTTCTTTATTAGTCTTGCTAGTGGTCTATCAATTTTGTTGATCGTTTCAAAAAACCAGCTCCTGGATTTATTGATTTTTTGAAAGGATTTTTGTGTCTCTATTTCCTTCAGTTCTGCTCTGATCTTAGTTATTTCTTGCCTTCTGCTAGCTTTTGAATGTGTTTGCTCTTGCTTCTCTAGTTCTTTTCATTGTGATAGCGTGTCAATTTTAGATCTTTCCTGCTTTCTCTTGTGGGTATTTAGTGCTACAAATTTCCCTCTACAAACTGCTTTGAATGTGTTGCAGAGATTCTGGTATGTTGTGTCTTTGTTCTCATTGGTTTCAAAGAACATCTTTATTTCTGCCTTCATTTCGTTATGTACCCAGTAGTCATTCAGGAGCAGGCTGTTCAGTTTCCATGTAGTTGAGCAGTTTTGAGTGAGTTTCTTAATCCTGAGTTCTAGTTTGATTGCACTGTGGTCTGACAGACAGTTTGTTATAATTTCTGTTCTTTCACATTTGCTGAGGAGTGCTTTACTTCCAACTATGTGGTCAATTTTGGAATAGGTGTGGTGTGGTGCTGAAAAGAATGTATATTCTGTTGATTTGGGGTGGAGAGTTCTGTAGATGTCTATTAGGTCCGCTTGGTGCAGAGCTGAGTTCAATTCCTGGATATCCTTGTTAACTTTCTGTCTCTTTGATCTGTCTAATGTTGACAGTGGTTTATTAAAGTCTCCCATTATTGTTGTGTGGGAGTCTAAGTCTCTTTGTAGGTCACTAAGGACTTGCTTTATGTATCTGGGTGCTCCTGTATTGGGTGCATATATATTTAGGATAGTTAGCTCTTCTTGTTGAATTGACCCCTTTACCATTATGTAATGGCCTTCTTTGTCTCTTTTGATCTTTGTTGGTTTAAAGTCTGTTTTATCCGAGACTAGGATTGCGACCCCTGACTTTTTGTTTTCCATTTGCTTGGTAGATCTTCCTCCATCCCTTTATTCTGAGCCTATGTGTGTCTCTGCAGGTGAGATGGATTTCCTGAATACAGCACACTGATGGGTCTTGATTCTTTATCCAATTTGCCAGTCTGTGTCTTTTAATTGGAGCATTTAGCCCATTTACATTTAAGGTTAATATTGTTATGTGTGAATTTGATCCTGTCATTATGATGTTAGCTGGTTATTTTGCTCGTTAGTTGATGCAGTTTCTTCCTAGCCTCGATGGTCTTTACAATTTGGCATGTTTTTGCAGTGGCTGGTACTGGTTGTTCCTTTCCATGTTTAGTGCTTCCTTTAGGAGCTCTTTTAGGGCAGGCCTGGTGGTGACAAAATCTCTCAGCATTTGCTTCTCTGTAAAGGATTTTATTTCTCCTTCACTTATGAAGCTTAGTTTGGCTGGATATGAAATTCTGGGTTGAAAATTCTTTTCTTTAAGAATGTTGAATATTGGCCCCCACTCTCTTCTGGCTTGTGGAGTTTCTGCCAAGAGATCAGCTGTTAGTCTGATGGGCTTCCCTTTGTGGGTAACCTGACCTTTCTCTCTGGCTGCCCTTAACATTTTTTCCTTCATTTCAACCTTGGTGCATCTGACAATTATGTGTCTTGGAGTTGCTCTTCTTGAGGAGTATCTTTGTGGCATTCTCTGTGTTTTCTGAATTTGAATGTTGACCTGCCTTGCTAGATTGGGGAAGTTCTCCTGGATAATATCCTGCAGAGTGTTTTCCAACTTGGCTCCATTCTGTCCGTCACTTTCAGGTACACCAATCAGACGTAGATTTGGTCTTTTCACACAGTCCCATATTTCTTGGAGGCTTTGTTCATTTCTTTTTATTCTTTTTTCTCTAAACTTCTCTTCACGCTTCATTTCATTCATGTTGTCTTCCATTGCTGATACCCTTTCTTCCAGTTGATCACATTGGCTACTGAGGCTTGTACATTCATCACATAGTTCTCATGCCATGGTTTTCAGCTCCATCAGGTCCTTTAAGGACTTCTCTGCATTGGTTATTCTAGTTAGCCATTCGTCTAATTTTTTTTCAAGGTTTTTAACTTCTTTGCCATTGGTTCGAACTTCCTCCTTTAGCTCAGAGTAGTTCGAACTTCTGAAGCCTTCTTCTCTCAACTGGTCAAAGTCATTCTCCATCCAGCTTTGTTCCATTGCTGGTGAGGAGCTGCGTTCCTTTGGAGGAGGAGAGGTGTTCTGATTTTTAGAGTTTCCATTTTTTTTTGCTCTGTTTTTTCCCCATCTTTGTGGTTTTATCTGCCTTTGGTCTTTGATGATGGTGACGTACAGATGGGTTTTTGGTGTGGATGTCCTTTCTGTTTGTTAGTTTTCCTTCTAACAGTCAGGACCCTCCGCTGCAGGTCTGTTGGAGTTTGCTGGAGGTTCACTCCAGACCCTGTTTTCCTGGGTATCAGCAGCAGTGGCTCCAGAACAGCGGATATTGGTGAACCGCAAATGCTGCTGCCTGATTGTTCCTCTGGAAGTTTTGTCTCAGAGGAGTACCCGGCCATGTGAAGTGTCAGTCTGCCCCTTCTTGGGGGGTGCCTCCCAGTTAGGCTACTTGGGGATCAGGGACCCATTCTCAGATCTCAAGCTGTGTGCTGGGAGAAACACTACTCTCTTCAAAGCTGTCAGACAGGGACATTTAAGTCTGCAGAGGTTACTGCTGCCTTTTGTTTATCTGTGCCCTGCCCCCAGAGGTGGAGCCTACAGAGGCAGGCAGGCCTCCTTGAGCTGTGGTGGGTTCCACCCAGTTCCAGCTTCCTGGTCACTTTGTTTACCTACTCAAGACTCGGCAATGGCGGGCGCCCCTCCCCCATTCTCACTGCTGCCTTGCAGTCTGATCTCAGACTGCTGTGCTAGCAATGAGCGAGGCTCTGTGGGCATAGGACCCTCCAAGCCATGTGTGGGATATAATATCCTGGTGTGCCGTTTGTTAAGCCCGTTAGAAAAGCGCAGTATTAGGGTGGGAGTGACCCGATTTTCCAGGTGCCATCTGTCACCCCTTTCTTTGACTAGGAAAGGGAATTCCCTTACCCCTTGTGCTTTCTGGGTGAGGCAATGCCTCATCCTGCTTCGGCTCATGCACAGTGTGCTGCACCCACTGTCCTGCACCCACTGCCTGGCACTCCCCAGTGAGATGAAGCCAGTACCTCAGTTGGAAATGCAGAAATCACCCGTCTTCTGCATTGCTCACACTGGGAGCTGTAGACTGGAGCTGCTCCTATTCAGCCATCTTGGCTCCACCCCGATTTCAAAATTTTCTACCAAGCTGTACTCTCAAATCAGTATTATACTGACATAAGGATAGACACATAGATCAATGAACCATAATTGAGAGTCCAGAAAAAAAGTATGTGTCTATGGTCAACTGACTTTTGACAAGAGTGCCAAGACTTCAATGGGGGAAGGGATAGTCTTTTCATCAAATGATGCTAGGGCAACTGAATGAATAACCAAATGCAAGGGAATGAAGTGGAGCCCCTTTCTTATATGATATACCAAAATTAATTCAAAATGCATTAAAGATCTAAATGTAAGAGCTAAAACTATAAAATTCTTAGAAGCAAACACAGGGATAAGTATTCACAATCTCATATTAGGCAATGGATTCTTAGGTATAACACCCAAACCACAAGCAACAAAAGAAATAATAGATAAATTGCACTTCATATACATTAAAACCTTTTGTACATCAAAAGAAACTGTCAAATGGTAAAAAAGACACCCACAGTTTGGGGAAAAATGTCTGCAAACCATATACTTGACAAATGATTTGTATCTAGAATATGTGAATACGTTTTACAACTAAAATTTTAAAAAATGAAATAAACCAATATACAAACGGAAAAGGATGTGATTTAATATTTTTAAAAATATATGCAAGCAGTTAAAAAGCAGATAAAAAGATGCTCAACATCATTAGACATTAGAGAAATGCAAAACAAAACTACAATGATATACCACTTTGCACCCAAGAACATGGCTATACTAAAAAAGACACAACAAGTGTTGGTGAGGGTGTAGACACATCAGGACTTTCTACACTGTTGGTGAGATATGACCCAGGAATTCTACACCTAGACATATACCCAAGAGAAATGAAAATATATGTCTACACAAAAAGTTGTATCTGAATGTCCATAGCAACATTTGTACTCCAAAAATTGGCAATGATCCAAATGTCCATTAGTTAATGAATGGATAAATAAAATGTGGTATATTCATACAATAAAATATTTTTCAGGAATAAAAAGAAGGAAATACCGATAACTGTTTATCTTAGTAAATTTGTGCTACTATAAAAAATTACATAGACTGAATGGCTTAAACAATAAACATTTATTTCTCATAGTTCAGAGGCTGGGAAATCCAAGATCAAGGTGCCCAACAGATTGGTGTCTGGTGAGGACCCACTTCCTGGGTTGCAAATGGCTGTCCTCTCCTTGTATCCTCGCACGGTGGGAAGAAAAAGAGGAAGCAGACTTTCTTATGATTTTTATAAAGGCACTAATCCCATTCATGTGGGTTCCACCCTCATCTAATCATATTAATAATTACCTCTCGAAGGCCTGGCCTCTAATACCATCACATTAAGGGGTACAGTTTCAACATATGAATTTAAGGGTGGACATAAATGTTCAGTCCATAACACTGCTACACCATGAATGCAATTTGAAAGTGTTATGCTACGTGAAATAATCTCTTTACAAAAGACCACACATTGTATGACTCCATTTACATGAAATGTCCTAAATAGGAAAATCTATATAGAGAAAGCAAATTAGTGGTTGTTTAGGGTTGAACAGGTGGAGGTAATTGGGGACTGAGTGGTAATGAGTATGAGGTTTCTTTCTGAAGCAATAAAATGTTCTGAAATTGGTTGTGATGATAGCTGCACAACTTTGTGAATAAATTTAAAACAATGAACTTGTATACATTAAAGAGGTAAACTACATGGTATATGGATTACATCTTTAGAAAATGGGTGGTGTGTGTGTGTGTGTGTATCAATAGCTAGCTAGCTAGGTAGATAAGTAGGTAGGTAGGTAGGTAGATAGATATAGCTAGATAGATGTAGGTATAATCTGAATAGCCCAACATTTATTTTAAAAATTTACTTTGTACTTAAACACCTATCTACAAATAAAAGTCCTGGTCCAGATGGCTTCAATAGCAAATTCATCCAAACATTTAAGGGGGAAATAATACCAAACCTACCCAAATTCCTCCAGAAAATTGAAGAGGAGGAATCACTTCCCAAGCCATTCTGTGAGGCCAATATTGCCCTCATATGAAAACCAAAGGCGTTATAATAAAACAAAACCACAGATCAATATTTGACGTGAAACCTAGTGCAAAATCTAAAACAAAATTGTGGCAAATTGTATTCAACATATACAGAAAAGGTAATATATCCTGGCTGAGTAGGTTTTATTCCAGGAATTAAAGGATGATTTAACACTTAGAAATCAATTAATGTAATTTACCATGTATGCATGTGCATGCATATGCACGCACACATGCACACACACACACAACTATACAATCATCATAGTAGATGCAGCAAATGCATTTGACACAGTCTAAGTTTGTGTAAGTACACTCTGTGGTTTCACACAATGGCAAAATTGCATAATTTCTCAGAACCTATCCCCATTGTTGAGCAACACATGGCTGTATATCTTTGCCCATTCTTTTAATTTTAGGCTTTTCAACTTAGTCTGCTTTGAGTGTATCTCTTGTACGTACCATGGTATTGAGTTTTGCTTGATAAACCAGTTGAAAATCTCTTTTTTCTTTTTTTAAAATTTTCCATAAGTTATTGGAATAGAGGTGGTATTTGGTTACATGAGTAAGTTTTTTAGTGGTGATTTGTGAGATTTTGGTGCACTCGTCATGCAAGCAGTATACACTGCATCATATTTGTAGTTTTTTATCCCTTGCCCCACTCCCACTCTTCCCACCCCAAGTCCCCAAAGTCCATTGTATCATCCTTATGCCTTTGCGTCCTCATAGCTTAGCTCGCACACATCAGTGAGAACATACGATGTTTGGTTTTCTATTCCTGAGTTACTTCCCTTAGAATAATAGTCTCCATTCTCATTCAGGTCACTGAAAATGCTGTTAATTCATTCCTTTTTATGGCTGAGTAGTATTCCATCGTATGTATATATACCACAGTTTCTTTATCCACTCGTTGACTGATGGACATTTGGGTTGGTTTAATGATTTCACAATTGTGAATTGTGTTGTTTTAAACATGGGTGTCCAAGTATCTATTTCGATTAATGACTTCTTTTCCTCTGGATAGATACCCAGTAGCAGGATTGCTGGATCTAATGGTAGTTCTACTTTTAGTTCTTTAAGGAATCTCCACAGTGTTTTCCATAGTGACTGTACTAGTTTATATTCCCACCAGCAGTGTAGAAGTGTTCCCTGTTCACTGGATCCACACCAACATCTATTGATTTTTGATTTTTTGATTATGGCCATTCTTGTAGGAGTTAGGTGGTATTGCAGGAGTAACATGGTGTCACATTCTTGCAGGAGTAAGGTGGCATTAGTGATGTTGAGCATTTTTTCATATGTTTGTTGGCCTTTGTATATCTTCTTTTGAGAATTGTCTATTCATGTCCTTAGCCCACTTTTTGATGGGATTTTTTTTTTACCAATTTATTTGAGTTCACTGTAGATTCTAGATATTAGTCCTTTGTCAGATGTACACATTGTGAAGATTTTCTCTGTTCTCTGTTTACTCTGCTGACTGTTCCTTTTGCTGTGCAAAAGCTCTTTAATTTAATTAGGTACCAGCTGTTTATTTTTGTTTTTATTGCATTTGCTTTTGGGTCATGATATCCTTGCCTAAGCTGATGTCTAGAAGGGTTTTTCCAATGTTATCTTCTATAATTTTTATAGTTTCAGGTCTTAAGTTTAAGTCCTTAATCCCATCTTGAGTTGATTTTTGTGCAAGGTGAGAGTTGAGGATATAGTTTCATACTCCTACGTGTGGCTACCCAATTATCCCAGCACCATTTGTTGAAAAGGGCATCCTTTCCCCACTTTATGTTTTTGTTTGCTTTGTCAAAGATCAGTTGGCTATTTGGGTTTATTTCTGGTTTCTCTATTCTGTTCCATTGGTCTATGTGCCATTTTTATGCCAGTACCACACTGTTTTGGTGACTATGGCCTCTTAGTGTAGTTTGAAATCAGGTAGTGTGATGCCTCTAGATTTATTATTTTTGTTTAGTCTTGTTTCGGCTAGGTGGGCTCTTTTTTGCTTTCATATGAATTTTAGAATTGTTTTTTCTAATTCTGTCAAGAATGTTGGTGGTGTTTTGATGGGGATTGCATTGAATTTGTAGATTGCTTTTGGCAGTATGGTCATTTTCACAAGGTTAATTCTACCCATCCATGAGCATGGGATGTGTTTCCATTTATTTGTGTCATCTATGATTTCTTTCAGCAGTGTTTTGTAGTTTTCCTTGTAAAGGTCTTTCAACTCCTTGGTTAGGTACATTCATAAGTTTTTTTTTTTTCTTCAGCTATTGTAAAAGGGATTGAGTTCTTGATTTGAGTCTCTCTTTGGTTGCTGTTGGTGTAGAGAAGAGCTACTGATTTGTGTACATTAATCTTGTATTCAGAAACTTTGCTGAATTCTTTTATCAGTTCTAGGAGCTTTCTGGAGGAAAGCTAGGGTTTTCAAGGTAAACGATCATATCATCAGCAAACAGTGACAGTTTGACTTCCTCTTACCAATCTGGATACCATTTATTTCTTTCTCTTGTCTGTTGCTCTGGCTAGGACTTCCAGTACTATGTTGAAGAGGAGTGGTGAAAGTGGGCATCCTTGTCTTGTTCCAGTTCTCAGAGAGTATGCTTTTAACTTTTCCCCTTTCAGTATTATGTTGGCTGCGGGTTTGTCATAGATGGTTTTTATCACACTATGGTATGTCCCTTGTAGGCCAATTTTGCTGAGAGTTTTAATCAGAAAGGGACACTGAATTCTGTTGAGTGCTTTTTTTTGCATCTATTAAGATTATCATGTGATTTTTGTTTTTAATTCTGTTTATACATTGTTTCACATTTATTGACTTGCATATGTTAAACCATCCCTGCATCCCTTGTATGAAACCCACTTGATCATGGTGGATTTTGTTTTGATATGTTGGATTTTGTTAGTATTTTGTTAAGGATTTTAGCATCTATGTTCATCAAGGATATTGGTCTGTAGTTTTGTTTTTTGATTATGTCCTTCCCTGGTTTTGGTATTAGGGTGATGCTGGCTTCATAGAAGGAATTGGGGAGGGTTCCTTCTTTCTCTGTCTTATGGAATAGCATCATTATATAATGTCCCTCTTTGTCTCTTAACTGCTATTGCTTTACGTTTGTTTTGTCTGATATAAAAATAACTACCCCTGCTTGATTTTGGCGTCCATTTGCATGAAATGCCTTTTTCCACCTCTTTACTTTAAGTTTATGTGAGTCCTTATGTGTTAGGTGAGTCTCCTGAAGGCAGCAGATAGTTGGTTGGTGAGTTCTTATCCATTCTGTGGTTCTGTATCTTTTTTTGTTTGTTTTTTTTGTTTTTTTTGAGATGGAGTCTGGCTCTGTCACCCAGACTGGAGTGCAATGGCGTGATCTCTGCTCACTGCAAACTCCACCTCCCAGATTCAAACGATTCTCCTGCCTCAGCCTCCTGAGTAGTCGGGATTACAGGGGCCGACCCCCATGCCCGGCTAATTTTTGTATTTTTAGTAGAGACGGGTTTTGCCATGTTGGTCAGGCTGGTCTCGAACTCCTGACCTCAGGTGATCTGCCTGCCTCAGCCTCCCAAAGTGCTGGGATTACAGGGATGAGCCACCATGCCCGGCCTGTGGTTCTGTATCTTTTAAGTGGAGCATTAAGGCCATTTACATTTAATGTTAGTATTGAAATATGAGATACTGTTGCATTCATCATGCTCTTTGTTGCCTGTGTACTTTGGTTTTTTTGTTTGTTTTTTGTTTTTAACTTATATTTTTGTTTTATAGGTCCTGTGGATTTATGCTTTAAAGAGGTTCTGTTTCAATGTGTTTCCAGGATTTGTTTTAAGATTTAGAGCTCCTTTTAGCAGTTCTTATAGTGGTGGCTTGGTAATGGTGAATTCTGTCAGCATTTGTTTGTCTGAAAAAGACTGTATCTTTCCTTTACGTATGATGCTTGGTTTCACTGGATACCAAATTCTTAGCTGATAATTGTTTTGTTTGAGGAGGCTGAAGATAGGGCCCCAATTCCTTCTAGCTTGTAGGGTTTCTGCTGAAAAACCTGGTGTTAATCTGATAGCTTTTCCTTTATAGGTTACCTGATGCTTCTGTCTCACAGCTCTTAAGTTTCTTTCCTTCATCTTAACTTTGGATAACCTGAAGACAATGTGTCTAGGCAATGATCTTTTTATGATGAATTTCCCAGGTGTTCTTTGGGCTGCTTGTATTTGGATGTCTAAGTCTGTAGCAAGGCTGGGGAAGTTTTCCTCGATTATTTCCCCAGATATGTTTTCCAAGCTTTTAGAATTATCTTCTTCTTCAGGAATACTGACTATTCTTAGGTTTGGTCATTTAACATAATCCCAGATTTCTTTGAGGGTTTGTTCATATTTTCTTATTCTATTTTCTTTGTTGGATTGGGTTAATTCAAAGACCTTGTCTTTGAGCTCTGAATTTCTTTCTTCTACTTGTTAATTCTATTGCTGAGACTTTCCAGAGCATTTCGCATTTGTAAAAGTGTGTCCAAAGTTTCCTGAATTTTTGGTTGTTTTTTTTTTAAGCTATCTACTTCCTTGAATATTTCTTCCTTCACTTCTTGTATCATTTTTTTGGATTTCCTTGTACTGGGCTTCGCCTTTCTCTGGTGCCTTCCTGATTAGCTAAATAACTAATCTCCTGAATTCTTTTTCAGCTAAGTCAGGGATTCCTTCTTGATTTGAATCCATTGCTGGTGAACTAGTGTGATTTTTTTTGTTTTGTCATATTACCAGGATTGGTGTTCTAGTTCCTTCTCATTTGGGTAGTCTCTGTCAGAGGAAAGGTCTAGGGCTGAAGGCTGTTGTTCAGATTCTTTTGTCCCATGGAGTGTTCCCTTGATGTAGTACTCTCACCCTTTTCTATGGATGTGGCTTCCTGTGAGCTAAAATTTTGTGATTATTGTCTCTCTTCTGGGTCTAGCCACCCAGTGAGTCTACCTGGCTCTGGGCTTGTACTGGGGGTTGTCTGCACAGAGTCCTGTGATGTGAACCATCTATGGGTCTCTCAGCCATCGATACCAGCACCTGTTCCGGTGGAGGTGGCAAGGGTGGTGCAATGGACTCCATGAAGATTCTTAGCTTTGGTGGTTTAATGCTCTATTTTTGTGCATGTTGGCCTCCTGCTGGGAGGTGGTGCTTTCCAGAGAGCATCAGCTGTGGTGGTATGGAGAGGAGCTGGTGGTGGTTGGGGCTCTAGAATTCCCAAGGTTGTATGCCCTTTGTTGTCAGCTACCAGGCTGGGTAGGGAAGGACCATCAGGTGGGGGCAGGGCTAGGTGTGTCTGAGCTCAGACTTTCCTTGGGTGGGTCTTGCTGTAGCTGCTGTGGGGGATGGGGGTGGGATTCCCAGGTCACTGGAGTCGTGTAGCTGGTAGTATTATAGCTTCTTCTGCTGAGTCATGCAGGTTGTCAGGGAAGTGGGGGAAAGCCAGTAACCACAGCTCTCACCCAGCTCCCCAACAAACCAAAGGGCCAGTTTCACTCCCACTGTGCTCCCACCAACAACCGCGAGTCTGTTCCAGGTGGTGGGCGAGATGGGCTTGAAATCTTGCCCCAGGCTACCCACCTCCCAGCTGTGAAAGAAAAGGGCTCGGTTCTTCCCCTGGCTGTGGCGTCTACACACCAGATTTGTGCCCTCCCCTGAGTTCTGGCCAGGAGGCTTCTTGCCCAGTTGGAATTGTTACAAAGTTCATCTAGAGATTTCCTTCTCCCTGTGGAGTTTTAACCCCTGCTCCTCTGGCTGCCCTCCCTGTGGATTCCTGTGGTGCCAGGAAGGAATGGGCTCTTTGGGGACCCAGTGAGCTCCCAGCACCTTCCTGCTACTTCCTCAACCCCTGTATTTTGCTCAGCTCTCTAAATTGAGTCAGCTCCAGGTAAGGTCAGAAACTTCTCCCACAAACAGACCTTCAGTTTCTTCAGTGGGTGTGTGTGTTCGGGAGAGAAGGGTCTCCTTTCCCACTTCTGCAGCTGGGGCACTCACAGTATTTGGGATGTCTCTGGGGTCGTGCGGAAGCAGTGCACTTCCTTCAGAGGGTCTGAGGGTCCTCTTGGGACTGCTGATTTGTTCTTGCAGTCGATCTTGAGCTTAAATTCACAGTGCGAGCCTCCACACACTGCTCTGTCTGGAGCTGCAATCTAGTCCTGCCTCCTGTCTGCCATGATGATCCCTGAACCTGAAAATCTTATTTAAATGACTGATGTATGTGGGCTCAACTCTTTCTTATTATCTTAAGTTACAGTTTGGCGTTAAATATTTCAGTTTAGGTTATAATTCCTGTGTGTACTATGTTACATTTACTATGTTTGTTTATGTGTTGTATCTTCTTTGCTACTTTTTAGAATTTACTTTGGTAGTTAGGAAGCCTTTTATTTAAATACAAGGGGTTACCTTTGTACTGGTATCTTTTTACAGTTTTCTCTTGTTTATTTTCTGGTGTGTCAGTTCTATTAGTTTTCAATTGCTGCCATAACAAAGGACAACAATCTTAGTGACTTAAAATGAAACAAATTTATTATCTTAACAGGCTAAGATCACAGCCTAATCAGGGATGCAACCCTTTCTGGAGGCTCCAGGGGAGAATCTGTTTCCTTGCTAATGCAGATTTCTGGCAGAATTCATTCCTTGTGGTTGTAGAATTAAGGTTGCCTTATCCTTGCAAGTTGTCAGCTGAGGGTCATTCCAGCTTCCAGATGCTGCCCACATTGCTTGACATATAGCTTCCTTCCATCATCTTCACGGCCAGTGGCGCATGGAGTCCCTCTTATGCTTCAAATCTCTCCTATCTCTTCTTCCATTGTCACATCTCTCTGACTGACTGTCTGCCCTCTTATTTCACTTTTAAGAGCCCATGTGATTACATTGGTCCCATCTGAATCATCCAGGATAATCTGTCTCTTTTAAGGCTTGTGGCATTAACCTTATCTATAACACTCCATTCGCTGTGTAATTGACATTGTCAGAAGTCTCAGGACTTAAGCATGGACATCTTTGTAAGTTATTATTCTGCCTTTCACACCAGTTTTAAATAGTATTCCTTAACTCTCATTTATTACCTATACATCCATTAATGATCTTATTTTATTTTTAAAAATTCCTTTTCCTGACATTTATTTTAATCACATACTTTCTCAGAACACACAATGTTCACATATTATTCTTCCATTCATGTCCTCACCCATACTGACCTCACTTTTAGACTTAGATATACAAATAAACAAATTACATCTTCATTTTTATCCTTTGCCAAAGATTTCTCTGTCATTACTTGGCAGAATGGAGCTTCCGCTCTAGAAGATTTCACCATAAGCGTATGTGAGTAGAAAGTATTCCCTAAGAACTTGCAGGTTAAAACTATTTCCATAGCACTGATACTTCAAGATCACTTAGCTTGTTAAAGTAAATAAGCAGGAGATCATCAGCCTGAGGCTATTTCTGTACTTCGAGTTTCTACATAACAAACCACAATCTAACTTAGCAAACAAACCCAAACCTAACAGGAGAGTATATTTTTTTGTAACAAATAGCCAGGTTTCAGGCAATGACAAACAGCCAAGCTTCCACCAATCACAGGCTGCCAATTGATTAGACCACATCTAAATAGCAAATGCCTAGCTCTAGCCAAATATGTGATTTCTCTGCTTTCATGTTCAGCTTACAAAGGTTTACCGTTCATGCTACTGGTGTGAGCTCTCTGTGCCCCTTCTGGTGCTAAGTGCTGCCTGTTTAATGAATTGTTCTTTGCTCAGATAAACGCTACTAAATTTAATTGGTCTGAAGTTTTTCTTCTAACAAGCTGTTTTAATCTGTTTTGTGCTGCTATAACAGAATACCTAAGACTAGGTCATTTGTAATAAACAAAAATTCATTGGCATATGGTTCTGGAGGCTGAGAAGTCCAGGATTGAGGGCTGGCATCTGGAAAGAGTCTTCTTGCTATGTCTTCTGATAGTGGAAGGTAGAAGGGCAAGAGAGGGTGAGTGAGAGAGAGAAAAAAGGGGGCTGAGCTTGTACTGTTATACAGAACCCAATCCCATGACAGTGGCATTAATTCACTCATGAGGGCAGAACCCTCATAGCCTAATTGCCTCTCAATAGGTTCCACTTCCCAACACTGTTGCACTGGGGATTAAGTTTCCTACACATGCTTTTTGGAGGACACCTTCAAACTTCTATAATTCACTCTTTTGTCAGACACATTTCTTATTTTTGTGGTGGAATACTAGACATTAGGATTGGCATTGAGATATGTCATATACATAGAGCTAATTTCAGGGGTAGAACATTTTTTCACAGAAGATATATGAGTTGATCATACTGGAATAGTGGGTATGATGCCTGGATTCATGGAACTACAGTGGTTAGTAGAAGTATTTTAATAGAAAAGTTAATTGCACATATTTCTGATAAAATACAATCCTTGGCTTCTTTCTTTCTTTCTTTCTTTCTCTATTTCTCTTTCTCTCTCCTTCCTTCTCTTCCTTCTTTCCTACCTTCCTTCCTTCCTTCCTCCCTTCTCTCTCTCTGTCTTTGTGTTTATTGAAAATGCTGCTCTGCTGCTTCTGTGCTTTGTGCATTTCTTTTGAGAAGTCACATGCCAGCCTCATTTTCTTCTTACTGCTTGCTTGTTCTTTTTGTCTGGAGTCCAGATAATTTTTTTATTGCCTTTAAGATCTAATTGTTTTTCTAGGCTATGTCTCAGAGTTGATCATGCAGAATAATTTTTCTGAGGTATATCGTGTACCCATTCAATATGTAGATTTAACTTTTCTCTATTTCTAAAACATTTTCTTGAATTATAGTTTCAAATATTAGTTCTGTTTCATTGCTTCATGTTTCTTCTTCAAGGACTCCAATTACATATATATATTGAACATTCTTTTTATTCTGATTTTCAAGTGCTTCCTGTCTACCCCCTTTTTACCTCTTTATTCATTTTTAATCTTAGTTGTTTGCCTGCCTTTCTTCATTATTCTTTATTATTATATTTTACTCTATTCCATTGGAGACTTTGTAATTCATTCTTCATTTCTGAGTTGATTTTTTTGCCTTTCCTTTTATTTTTGCCTTGATCTTGATTAGCTTTTGTTCCATTTCTTTCTGTGTTTTGCACATTTGTAATCTTAGTTTTTGAATTTCGAATTCTAAGAATTTAAGAAGTATTTCTAAGATGCTCATTTGAAGATATTTAATTCAGTTTGAAGTATCATGTTAGTCCTCTCTTCTGCTTCCTGACTGATGTTTTGTGGGGGAATTTTTATTTTCTATTTTCTTTTTCTGGAACATTGTGTACAGTTGGTGTGTTTTTTTCCCATTCCTAGGCATTTTATGGCCTGTGCAGTAAAATGCATTTTATTCCACGGATGATGTTGGGGAAGGAAAGTGCAAGGTTGGCATGCCTTGCCTTATAGTTCTTCATTTCTACAGGATCTTTAATTTCCTCTGTTGCTTCTTTCTTTCCCTTCATTGCTGCATCCTTTAAGGGGACCACATTATTTCTATTTCCTTCTCCCCTGTGAGCATGCTTCCATGAGGCTGCTACTACCAGTCTCATTCACTTTCAAGCTACTTCCCTGTGGCTGATGTTGTGAAATACCAAACCTCCAGCCTGTGCTGGGTATTTTAGCACTTAGTATTATTTTTCTTTCTTAGGGAGATGGGGAGGGAGGTTTTGTCTAGTTTATCTCTCTCTTCCATGCCCCTCTTTTCAGAGTCTCTTAATCCTCTGTCCCCTGATCCTTCTCTGCTTGGAGTAGCAGCTGGAGCTCAAGCTCTTTTGAAATTTGGTGTCTATTTCTCTGCTTACAGGTAATCAGAAATTGGTAATAGCGGCCAGGTGCGGTGGCTCAAGCCTGTAATCCCAGCACTTTGGGAGGCCGAGGCAGGCTGATCACAAGGTCAGGAGATGAAGACCATCCTGGCTAACACGGTGAAACCCCGTCTCTACTAAAAACACAAAAAATTAGCTGGGTGTGGTGGGGGGCGCCTGTAGTCCCAGCTACTCAGGAGGCTGAGGCAGGAGAATGGCATGAACCTGGGAGGCGGAGCTTGCAGTGAGCCTAGATCGCGCCACTGCACTCCAGCCTGGGCGACAGAGCAAGACTCCGTCTCAAAAAAAAAAAAAAGAAAGAAAGAAAAGAAAAGAAAAGAAATTGGTAATAGCCTCTAAGTAATGCTGAAGGCGTGAGTTGTATATGGCATTATTTGCACTTCATGATGATCTTAAGTGTTTGGGGGATGATGTGTGGATTTAGATTTAGCTGACTGCTATCCTTCTAAGGTCAAGCAGCACTCACCTGGCACAAGTCTTTTGATCTGTGTTAGAAAAGTGAGTTCCCAGTGCCCTGATTCCTTTTCTCCTAAGGCCCAGTCATGCCTCCATTTCTTGTTCCTTTGTGTTAGCGGCTGTGAAAGGGCTTCTATTGGGATCTGCTTTTATTTTCAGCTGCATCTAGCCATTTTCTCAATATGAGGATCTATGAAGTAGTTATCAGCTCTTTCCTTTCATCAGGTTCAATTGACATCAAATCCAAAAATAATGCCTCAGAAGTGGAAGTCCCTTTTGCCTAGGATCCAGCCCCCAGGCAGATTCCCCTAATTGTTCCATGCCACTTGTCCTGCAGCACTGGCAGGGAGAACTTGGAAGGAGTTCCATGCTGACTCTGCAGTCTTTCCCAAATGCAAATAAGATACTTGTTTTGTGGGAAAGAGTTAACTGCCTGCCAGGTTGCCAGGCACTTATGTAGGCATTTTGAATGTCAGCTTATTTAATCCATAAACCAACTCTGAAACTGTTCAAGGGCACACAGTTGAGAAAGGCACACAACCAAATTCAAGCCCTGGTATGTTTATTCCAAATGTTCTTCCCTACCTCTGTTTTATATCAAATAATCATTTCAGCAAAAGGAAAGGTGTCTTCTCCAGGCATAAACACTGGCTGATCCTTTCTGTAAGGCATGTCCAAATATTCAACAATGTGGCCAGGCATGGTTACTCACATTTGTAATCCCAGCACTTTGGAAGGCGGAGGCAGGTGGATCACGAGGTTAGGAGTTTGAGACCAGCCTGGCCAACATGGCGAAACCCCGTCTCTACTAAAAATAGAAAAATTAGCTGGGTGTGGTGGTGCATGCCTGTAGTCCCAGCTACTCGGGAGGCTGAGGCAGGAGAATCGCTTGAACCTGGGAGGCAAAGCTTGCAGTGAGCCGAGATAGTGCCATTGCACTACAGGCTGAATGACAGAATGAGAACAAAAAACAAACAAACAAGCAAAAAACAAATATTCAGCAATGCTCATGCATCTATCTATCTATGTATATTCTTAAATCAGTCACAATTTGGCTGCAACCTCCACCCTGCTCTTCTTCTGGCTTCTATGGGGATGAACTCTCTGATGTGTTTCTTTTTCATAATGAACAAAAACCACTCCTCCAAAAAACCAAAAAGAGAAAATACTATGTCTTTTGTGGCATGCTCAGAGTCAGTTTAACTGGGAAAACGCTGACTGTGGAGGGAGAAGACAGCATCAATCTTCTGGGTGAAGGGCGAGGAACTTCACTTTCCTGGCCCTGAGATTAGCCTGTTAAAAGGAAGTATCGAGTTGGGCGACTTCTAAATGTCTTCTAGTCTCTACTACTTATGAATCCCAGTCATCTATGGCTCTCCTGCAATTTGCACAGTCATCATCCAAATGCAGATGATAGTTCACTCCTATGCTCCACTTTATGAGAGACCAGGATTAGCTGTGGCTTAAGCTCTGTTTGGTAGAATACTTGGAATGAAGGTGAATCTAAACCATTATAAGATTTAGATTTCTGAAGACACTGAAGGGAACTTCTTGAGGTTCTTTTAGTATTAGTAAGTATGAAAATGCTAATTAATTTATTGGCATGATTTGCTGCCTAATGAGATGACAGCACTCTGGTGCTCTGAGCCTGTGAGAACTTGCTAACCTCAGGGTTCTTATAATTTAGTTTTACCTCCTGCTGAATCATTTTTCTAGTGGCATGAATCAGGTCTCATTGGACCTCCTCTGCATTTTTTTTTCTAATTTCCTTGATGAAACACATCCTGCCTGCATCTTAAAGACTAAAGATTAGGAATTTTAACTAGAGAACTGGAGAATTACTGAATGAGTAGGCAATTAGTTGCTGAAGGATGTGCCAATTGTCGTTGGAAATATAATTTCCCCCAGATTTGCAGGAAGGGATTTGGTTACAGAGTGTTCTCCACATTGGTGATTTGAGGTATTGTGCTTGCCAGGTCTTTAAATAGGCACCTGAACTTTATATTCTTGGCTCAAAACCTAAGAGACTGCATTTTATTGTGTTAAGCCTGCCTTCAATTTTGGTCTCAAGTTTTATTGATTTATTGCCTGATAAGAAATATTTTAAAATGGCCGTTTCTTCTTTACTATTTTGTAAAAATCATGTTAGTGGTTCCTATAGACAGATAAATATGCCCTAAATGTTATTGCACTTTTATATTTCAGAAATTGATCATCTATCCTCTTTTAGGAATAGAAATTGTCAAAATAGAAGGCCAATGTTCCCTATCAAACAATTTTAGAGATAAAAAAAGCATCTTAGAGATGTTAGCCATCTCATTTTTGCAGATGATGAAACCATGATGCTGGAGAGTTGAATGTCATGTTCAAGGTAACAAAGCCGGCTATTGCATAGAACCACATCTAGTGCCTCTTCAGTCTAGTGATTGTCTCCCCAAACTACATGACCTGTCCAGCATTACTAAAGTTAATCACCTTATTTTAATTTCTTTCATTGGTCTAGTGAATCAAACATTGGATGGAATTTTAAAGCCTGGCTCTGAGCCCTGCCTGACTTTTCAACTTGCTAATTGTGTGATACTAAGCCTCAATCTTGGAGCCATTTATTTTTCATCTGTAAGGCAAGGATAAGAATATTGACATTGCAGAACTGGTAGAGCAATGAAAGGAGGCAATATTTGAGAAAGCATAAGCCGAAAAATTGTGTACAAATACCAGTGAAGGGTATCTATGGTTGCCTATATTATAGATTATTTTGGTTGCCTATCTATAGAATTATTTTATAGATGATTTTATTGACATCAATAATTTCAGTGAAATAAGCCAGGAACAGAAGGACAAATAACTCATGATATCACATACACCGATGACCCCCAACTTACAATGGTTCGACTTAGGATTTTTTTGATTTCACAATGGTGCAAAAGCAATACACATTCACTAGAAACTGTACTTTAGTACAGTATTTAATGAATTACATTTAGATATTTGGCACCTCATTATAAAATAGGCTTTGTGTTAGATGATTTTGCCCCAGTGTATGTAGGCTGATGTAAGTGTTCTGAGCATGTTTAAGTTAGGCAAGGCTGGCCAGGCATGGTGGCTCACGCCTGTAATCCCAGCACTTTGGGAGGCCCAGACAGACCTCCTGACGGAGGTCAGGAGATCGAGACCATCCTGGCTAACACGGTGAAACCCCGTCTCTACTAAAAATGCAAAAAATTAGCCAGGCGTGGTGGTGGGCACCTGTAGTCCCAGCTACTCGGGAGGCTGAGGCAAGAGAATGGCATGACCCTGGGAGGCGGAGCTTGCAGTGAGCCGAGATCGTGCCACAGCCTGGGAGATGGAGTGAGACTCCATCTCAAAAAAAGAAGGAAAAAAAAAAAAAGTTAGGCAAGGCTAAGCTATGGTGTTTGGTAGGTTAGGTGTATTCAGTGCATTTTCAGCTTATGATACTTTCAACTTATAATGGTTTTATCAGGACATAACCCCACCATAAGTCAAGAAGCCTCTGTACGTGGAATCTACAGAAGTTAAACTCATAGAAACAGAGAGTAAAATGGTGGTTACCAGAAATGGGGGTTGAGGGGTTTGAAAGGATGTTAGTCAAAATATACAAAATTTTAGATAAAAAATACCTGAAGAATAAATTCAAGAGAAGTAAGTTCAAGAGCTCTACTGTTCATCAAAGAGTTAATAACAATATATTATATACTTGAAATTGCTAAGAGAGTAGATTTTAAATGTTCTCACCACAAAATAATGATAAGTATGTGACGTAATGCATGTGTTAAATAGCTCGATTTAGCCACTCTTCAATGTATACATATATCAAAACATCGTAGTTGTACACCTGACATATATGCAATTTTTAATTGTTAATTAAAGAGAGAGGGAGAGATTTTACATCGAACTCCCTCTGTAGCTTAGATAATGATTCTAAAAGAGAGTTACTGCTTCTCCCCTTGTTGCCCAAGGAATAGCTGTCAAGAGAGAAAATCATGTATATGAAGAGCTTAGTCAAATCAGTTGGCAGTTTTAATAATCATACTTTTTCAATCACCGTGATTGTTTGGCTTACTCAGGATCAGATCTTTCCTGACATCGGTTATTCCTTGAAAGCTGCAATCTGTATCTTATTCAGTGTTCGCTATAAACATAATAAATGCTCTGTAATTTACGTTATATGTAAAGTATGGAGGTTGTCTTTTCAACAGGCCATCGCCAACAAAGTCTGGGATGGCGCTTCCTTAAGTGTGAAAGGAATTTGAAACAACCAAGCTGATCAATAAGTCTGGGCATCAAAATAGTCAAATCAGTAGATCACATCATTTCATCACACTTGTGTTTACGGAACCATCACCACAATCAAGATACAAAAGGATTCTATCACTACGCGATTCCCTCATGTCCCCCTTTCTAGTTCATTACATCCACCTCTCTTTCACCAACCATCCCTGAACCCAGGCAATCACTAATTTGGTTTCCATCTCTGTAATGTTGTCATTTTGAGAATGTGACATAAACGGAATCATACAGTTTGTGATCTTTTGAGACTGGCTTTTTTCACTAAGCATGATTCCTTTGAGATTCATCAAAGTTGTTATGTGCAATAGTTCATTCCTTTTTATTGCTAATCAGTATTCCAAGGAAGAGATGTATTAGAATCTGTCTAACTATTCACCTGTTGAAGGATATTTTGTTTGTTTCTAGCTTTGGCTATTATAAATAACTTTGTTTTGTTTGTTTTTAAAGAGACAGGGTCTCACTCTGTCACCCAGGCTGGACTGCAGTGGTGCAACCATAGTTCATTGTAACTTCAAACTCCTAGGCTTAAGTGATCCTCCCACCGCAGTTTCTTAAGTAACCAGGACTACAGGTGTATGCCACTATGCACTACTAATGTTTTTATTTTTGGTAGAGATGAAATCTCACTATGTTGTCCAGGCCAATCTTAAACCCCTGGCCTCAAGTGATCCTCCTGCCCTGGCCTCCCAAAGCACTGAGAACATTATTTTAAAATAAATTTTATTGTGTATATTTGAGGTTTACAACATGATGTTCATTTCTATGGGATAAGTGCCCAAGAGCACAATGCTGGATCCTATAGTAGGAGCATGTTGAGTTTTTATAACTACACTGCCACACTGTTTTCCAGAGTGACTGTACCATTTTACATTTCCACCAGCAGTATATGAATGATTCAATTTCTCTGCATACTCACCAGCATTTGGTGTTATATTATTTTTCATTTTAGACATTTTGTTAGCTGTGTCATGATATTTCATCACAGTCTTACTTTACATTTCCCTAATGGCTGGTGATGTTAAACTCCTCATGAGTTCACTTCCATCCATATATTCTCTTTGCCAAAATGTCTGCTTTTATCTTTTGTCCATTTTCTCATTGGATTTTTTTAACTTTGAGGTTTGATCGTTTTTTATGTATTCTAGATATGAGTCCTTTGTCAAATATGTGGCTTTCAAATATTTTATCTCCTTAACTGATCAGAAGTTTTTAATTTTGATGAAGTCCAGTTTATTGATTTTTAAGGAATTGTGCTTTGGGTAGAAATCTAAGATTGCCTTCCAGAAATATTGTTCAATTTACATTCCGACTAGAAATAATTATTTTTCTAATCTTCATTATTCATTGATTAAAATATACCAATTTAATGGACAAAATAATAACTTTTAAGATAAATGGTTTTTAATAATGTATTTAATTTTTGTGTTTATTGTTTATGAATTCCCTGGTCATCTCCTTTGTTCATTTTTCTAAAGGCAACTTTCTTCTTCTAATGTATTTCTGATATATTAAGGTACAATTTATCAATCATAAATATTACAAATATATTTTTGTACATTTACCTTTTATCTATTGTATTTGGATGTACAGATGGCTTTAACTAGTATGAAGCCAAATCTATCAGATTTTTACTATATGCCTTCTATGTTTACATGTATAATTGATTTAGGGTTTATTATGTGGCTAGTTGAGAAAGATTCTTTTTCCCTAAATGATTCATTAATTATAACATCAAAGTATATTGAATAATCTATCCCTTTCAGGAGTTGAAATTTCAGGTTAATCAAATGCAAATATTTCTTGGCTATCTTTTACCATTTTTCATACAAAGAAATTTTAGAGTTATTTTTCTAAGTTACAAAAATATAACTGAAATTTTTTCTTAGAATTTTATTAAATGATTGACTTGGGGAGAGTTTATATCTTTACACTATTATCTTCCTGTTAAAAGAATGTGATTATTTTCCAGTTATTTGTTTTTGTTTATATCCATAGTAAAGTTTTTTAGTGTTTAATATACCCTTTGAGTTTACTTCATGTATTTTATATTTCACAAAGCTATTGATAATGACTTTTTTCTTTATACTTTTTAATTGGTTACTGTTGATGAATAAAATATTTCTTTCATAACTGGCTGAAATGTCTATTTTCCCATTCCAGTCAATTTTCTGTTTTTCCTAGTTATTGCAGTTTGATACTCACATAATCTAGAATAGTGATAATTTTGTCTTCCCAATTGTCACCTTTGTTAAGTTGCATGAAGTTAATATTTCAGAATAATGTTATATATTACAGTGGTTGCTTTGTCTTATTCTTAACTTTTATTAGAAAATCTCTTGTGGCTCAATATTAATAAAATATTGGTTGTTAATTTGAAACAGACTCTTCAATATGTTAAAGAAGAAAATGTATCCTAGTTTACTAAGAGTTTACTGGTAGGTTTCACACTTGCTTGGAACCTGTGGTCCCATTTCTCTTTCCTATTTCTCCCTTGTGGAATGGGAATATCTATCCTATGCCTGTCCTACCATTGTATTTTGAAAGCAGATAACTTGTTTGGTTTCATAGGTTCACAACTGGGAGGAATTTTGCCTCAGGATGAATCATTTATTTTTGCCTTATCATAACTTATTTAGATCACATTTAGATGAGATTTTGGAGTTAGAATTTATTCTGTATTATGGTAAGACTTTTGAGGCTACTGGGATGGGGTGAATGCATTTTGCATATGAGAAGGTCATGAATTTTGAGAGTCAGATAATGGAGTATTATGGGCTGACTTGCATTCTCCCAAAATTCATATATTTAAGTCCTAACCCTAGCACCTCAGAAAGAGACTATATTTGGACTTCAGTCCTTTCAAGAAGTAATAAAGGTAAAATGATGTCATTTGGGTGGGCCCTAATACAATATGACTGATGTCTTTATAAGAAGAGGAAATTAGGTCACACACATGCACAGAGGAAAGGCTAAGCTGGATTGAGTCCTTCAAGGAGAAGGTGGCTTTTGATACTCTAAGGACAGAGGTCTCAGAAGAAATCACCCCTGCCAACACCTTCCAGCCTCCAGAACCATGAGGAAATAAATTTCCGTTTATAGTACTTTGCTACAGCAGCTCAAACAGACCGACACCTTAGTCCCCAACCCCTGGGCCATGGACTAGTACCATTCTGTGGCCTGTTAGGCATCAGGCTGCACAGCAGGTGAGTGGCATGCGAGAGAGCATTACTGCCAGAGCTCTGTCTCCTGTCAGATCAGCAGCAGCATTCGGTTCTCATAGGAGCACAAACCCTACTGTGAACTGCACATGCAAGGAATCTAGGAATGCTCCTTATGAGAATCTAACTAATGCTTGATGATCACAGTTTCTTCTCAAAACCATCATCCCCCACGCCAGCCCCATCCACAGAAAAATGATCTTCCCCAAAACCAGTCCCTGGTGCCAAAAAGATTGGGAACCACTAGACTAACACAATACCCTTGGTTCAATTGTTCAAGGCACAGGAGTATGTCTGGATGGTCATGTTATTCTGCACCAATTTCCTTTCACAGGTTATTTACAAGGTCCTTGCTCCTCATCCTTACAGATTAAAGATGTGGCTAAAATGTCAGAGGATGTGGGTGGAGGACTGGAGACAGAATAACAAGTCTGAATTCCACATTCCCACATTATTTATAAAATTAAACCTTCTCTCTTATTTTTTAGAAAAAGTAAAAGCAAGAAGCTGTGCAGCATTGCTTCTGTGACTGGCAATTGGGTTCAACTGGCAGTATTGATTTACCAAAGAAATAGTGATCTCATGTTGAAGATATAGCATCACCACCTAGAACTAAAAGAACCAAATCTTTCCCCCCAGCATGTCTTATTTTAAAGCCTGTGTTAGAAGCCACAACTGTCTGTCTAGTACCCAATCCTTTAGATATTGGTTTAAATGTTTTGCATAAAAGAAGAATAAATGGAAGTCCTTCTTCTTCTGCTTATGTGCAGCATTTTGGGTTTTATTAAGTCTACTTTGAAGCAGACCAAGAATATTTTTTCTACCTTTCATTGATCCTCCTATTTCACCTTATAATTCTTTTCATTGATTAAGCCATGCCCCCTGAGGATCTGATTGGAAAGAAAGGAATCAGAGACTCAGAATATTCACTTGAGCTGGAAAACAACTGCAGGATAAATTTCCCTGTAGGAGCCTAGAGGGACCTGTGCAGTAGGGCTATGCTGTCAGCCAGGAGTTAACTACAAGATAGAGAGCCCCTATTAGTTAATTTTTTTAATTAGTCTGCCTTTTGCATTCAGCAGTAAAGTCCTACTTAAATGAAAATGAATTTTCAGGAAGGAAAATCAAGAGCGAGTAGGGATTTCCAGAGAGGAGCCAGTGGCTTAGAGAGCAGGATCTGAAGTCAGTCCAACTCTCGCCCTGCCACTACCACCATTCGAGTTATTACATGCAACAGGGGAAGCTTATTCCTCTGTTGCCACAGGCAAAATTTTAAAGGAAGCATTTTTCTTCTCCTCTATTAAATACACTCTTATCCATTAAGCAGCCTCCTGTGCTGGCATCTGGCTCTCTTCCTGCAGCTAGGGGTTCTCCCCACTTGTGTTAGGTCCTACCCAAGCCTCACTAGCCCAGCCTCATCGAGATTCAGGCCTCTGTTGGGAGAAAGGAGCTAATCTTTCAGAGCCAAAGTGGTCATGCTGGCAGAGGGCTTCTAGTTTTCCAAGTGCCTCATTGACCTCCTGCTATGACTATGAAAAATTCTACATTCTGGGGAGGTACATGGCTTGTGCCAGACACTGTGGGAAGCCTGGTACCTGCATTGTCTTATTCAACTCTGACAGCAAATAAGGGGGAATTACTGTAGTAGCTCCTCAACATCATCTAATACCTAGACCACAATTTTTTTCAACTTTTCTTTTAGGTTCAGGGGACACATGAGCAGGTTTTTTACATTGGTAAATTTCATGATGCTGAGGTTTGCTTTACAAATGATCCCATCACTCAGGTAGTGAGCGTAGTACACAGTTGGTAGTTTTTCAATCCATGCCCCTTCCCACTCTCTCCCCTCAGGTAGGCCTCAGTGTCTATTGTTCCCCTCTTTATGTCCATGTGTACTCAATGTTTAACTTCCACTTATAAGTGAGAGTACATGGTATTTGGTTTTCTGTTCCTACATTAATTCTCTTAGGATAGTGTCCTCCAGCTGCATCCATGTTGCGGCAAAGGGCGTGATTTTGTTACTTTTTCATGGCTATGTAGTATTCCATGATGTATATGTACCACATTTTCTTTATCCAGTCCATGATAGATGGACATCTAGGCTGATTCCATCAGCCTACTATTTGCTATAGTAGTTCCAATGTTTTAGTGGCTGTATAAATCACCTGTATAAATGGCTAATTCAAATTAAATCATACAGACATACCATGATTTATTTAATGAATTCAAAATGGCTAGATATTTAATTTGTTTCTAATTTAGGGCCATCATAAGCAAAATTGTTCTTTTGTCTTTGTAACTAAATCTCAGCACATTTCCTTAGTATTTTCTCATGGTAAATGTCTAGAAGTAAAACTGCTATTGCACAGGTGATGCCAATTTTAAGATTTGTGATACATAACTGGGAGACTCTTTTCCATAAAGACTCAATCAATTTCCCAGCCATCAAAACTATTTAATAGATCTTTCTCCATGTCTTCACCAAAACAGAGTATTTCCCTTTCTGGCTACCTTTTTGGCTATTATCATAGGTGAACATGGAATTGCATTGAGCTTGCTTTTCTTTGCTAACTTTAGTGTGTTTACTGGCCATCTGCATTTCTTCTTTGGCAAATTGCCCACTGTCTTAGTCCATTTATGCTGCTATAACAAAATACGGGAGATTGGGTAATGTTTAAATAACAGAAATGTATTTCTCACAGTTCTGGCAGTCAGAAAGTCCAAGATCAAGTTGCTGGCACCTGGTAAGGGCCTTCTTGCAGCATTCTCACATGGCACCCTGCAGAAGGGCAAGAGAGCAAGCTAGCTGAACACTGTGTGAAGCCTCTTTTATAAAGGCCTTCATCCTATTAATGTGGAAATATTTCAAGACATAATCACCTTGGAGAGGCCCCACTTCTTAATATTAGCACATTGGCAACATCTGAATTTTGGAGAGGACACATTCAAACCATAGCACCTGCTTATATATTTTCTTTTGAAAGAGGTACTCATCTTTTTCAAGGATTTTAAAAGCTCTTTTATATTAAAATGTTAATCCTTTGTTGATTATGGTATATGTGTAGTACACTGCAAATACTTTCTCCATTTATTTGTTTCTAAAATTTTGCTTTTCTTTTTGTTTCAAGACATTCATAACTACCAATCTTTTCCTTTATGCTTGCTCTGGGATCATTTTTATAAAGCCCTTCCCAGCTCAACACCTAAGAAGATTATATAGTCATATATCATATATATTTTATCTTAATTTTTTAAACATGATCATATTTAATTTATATGGAACTTACTAATATAAAGTATAACTAACCTATGCCTTTATTATTTTTCATATATTTATTCAGTTTATCCAAGATCATATACAGAGAGACTGATAGATGTAGATTTTTATATATGTATATATATCAAATATTATCCAATTTTTCCAAGATCATATATAGAAAGACTATATATATATATCTGATATATGTATGTGTATATATACATCTGATATACGTATGTATATACATATATTATATATATATATCTCCTTTGATATATACCTCTATATATCTGTCTCCATATGTGTGATCTTGGAAGAACTGCATAGATTTCTGTCTATCATCTATCTCCTTTCTCATGTTTATTATTAAACACATGTTTTTTTCTTCTATAGTATTTATCTAATCAACTGTAATTATAGAGCTCCTATTATATTCTATACACAGTAATTAATAGGTGCAGAGGATATCTTTGTGAACAAGACAGAAAAAGTCTCTTTCATTTTGGAGATGACAGTGCAAAAATAGGGGACTTGATGAAAAAGTCACAAATAGCTATACAATGGAATTTTAACTCTGAAGAAAATAAAGCAAGGGAAAGGAATAAGTGAGTGATGAAGATAGGCAGAAAAAATTCAGAAAATTCAAAAAGGTTTGTCTGAGGATGTGACATTTGACCAGAGACTATGATTAGCCTCGCTATTTGTGTTTTATTAGTCTCTTCAAAGAATGAGCCGTTGGATTTATTTATCAGGTCTACTGGCTTACTATTTTCTGTTTCATTAATTTCTATTTGTATATTTATTTAGTTCTTCTTTTATAGCTTCTTGAGAGGCAGTGAGGCATTCTGGACAGCACCTGAGAATAAGAAAATGCTCACGTTTCTATCTCTTGGTCTGACTGGAAGGGATTATTACTTCCTTGCCTTGGAGAGGTCTGCCCTCCAACTTCAATGAAAAGATTCACAGGTCATTTTTAAATGGCTACTCTTTATTCTAGAATTTCCTTTTCCTTGGAAAGAAGAGAAAAGATTTCTTTTCCTTGATACTTTTAGGAGCACCCAGCAGTCAGATGATTGCAAGGAAAAAAGGAACATGCTTTGACCCTGAGGGTGGTACTTTTATTCAGTTGGCACTCGCTGAACCAAAGCTTCTGCAGCATTAATGCAGCCTGAAGCAGGAATCTATCCACAAGAAAGTGCTTTTTCATGCTAATTTTAAATTCAGGATTCATACTACCAAAACGGAATGGAAAAGAATAACTTGCTGTGAAATAGCATTAGTTCTATTTGAAGCTGGAAAATTCATTGAAGTTCTAGTTCCAGACTAGGCTAGTCCATTTACCCAATTTGCCTTTCGTGCTCACAGAAAACTCATTTTGTCCATTTCACTATTCAGGATGATTTTTAAATTGCATCGCACCTGTTCAAAAGCTGAGAGGAGGCACGGAGACCACATACTGGAGATGGTAAGTATCATACTTCACAGTGAAATAATAATGAAGAGCCCCTAAAAAATCACCCATCAGACAGCCACAATAATCCCAGATATGAACGAGTCTAAAGACCAGGAGTGCACAATTACAGTGCTTGGGTTATTTTCATCAATAGCAGACAGGCTGCTTCTTTGCACATGGATAAATAGCTTATTCATTTGTGTTGGAGTATATATATATATTTGTTACCTTGAAATGTAGATGAAAAGCTCAAGTCCACAACTCCATGGCAAGTGAAATAAACTCAGGCAGAGTATTATCAAACATTTGGACACATAGAAGCAATTTTAAGAAGGATGGAATTAATTGGTTCTCATTTTCCTCAATCCTCTATGCTGAGACTTCTAAAAGTATATTCTTTAAACACAAATCTAGAGAAAAAGAGAGAGACAGATTCTGGAAACAGTTTATTGTCATCTCCTTCTTAGAGATCCACCATGTATATCTTCATAATAAAGACATTAAAAAATCCAACAGTAAAGAAATCCATCTATTTTTATTCCAAGCATTTCACACAATATCTTAAGAAATCAGCATTTGATAAAATACATATTAGAAAATATTGTCCTCTGCCAACCTTTATTTGCTGAATAGAAAATTTCAATAATGTATGGCACATTCTTTGACAGTTACTCTTCTAATTTGGGGTCAAACTCACCATTAATCTTTTCAACTATCATAGAAAATAATTCTGTTTCGATCACTTTTTCTATTTTATACTTACTGTGCAAAGGTATTACTGTCATAATTCTTAAACTCCTTCCACGCACCTGATACCCCTTCACCTACTTAATGGGTTTTCTAACTCTGACTTTCTTGTTTTGAGACAAGAATATTTTGGAATTTACAAAAATAAATTTGGGGCACAGTACTTCAGTCAATTTGTAATATGAAATCTGGTTTCAGGAGATGATAAAAATACCTTCAGACCTCATGTTATGTGGTAGGTTCATAGGATTTGGGACCAGTAGTCATCTTTGCATTCCTACTGTTACTACAGTGTTTGTACATTTTAGATAATTACAAAGGATTGTGAACCAATGAGAGATTTAATAGTAAATTATGCTTTTAGGAAGAAACTGTAGAATAATTGATATTGCCATTGGAATTGGAGACAGGAGATCTAGTTTCTGGACCTGCCCACTGCTACTAATGAGTTCTAAGCTATCTAAAAATCCATAAACCTAAACTCTCTGCTTCAGATTCCCCATCTGTTAAATTGGAATCATACAATCCAATCACCATATTTTTCAGAGTAAAATAAGGTAACTAGTGTATAACCGTGTTGAAGAAGTTAAGAATACTCTATGTTTGGAAAATAATTTCATTGGCATTATATATGCACCCCCTGTCTTACTTTAGCTTTCATGTGAACTGGAAGCTATCATTGCATCAAAGCTTGGGCCAGGGAGAGGATGATCTGGCACCATACTGAAACTGCAGATACAGCCAGCTCTAGGCAAAGTTGTGAAGGAAGAAATCTTGGTCACCTCCGTGCATTGATTCTCCTCTTATATTGCATTCCTCCTTCCAAGCCAGTCAGTGAGTGTGTTCCTGAAAAAATTATTTAAAGGAAATTTCTAGAAACCTGGTAGATTTTGCTTACTTTATGAAGAAAGCAATAGTTAATTTGAAAAATCCTAATCATTACATGTGGAATTTCAGCAATTAACAAGGCATTGAAGAGGGCTGGGGAAACTTTACTAGCCCTTTTTCCCAGTATCTCTTCTATTATACCCAAATATTTTGAGATATGAATTAACACCCCCATTTTACAGATAGGAAGATAGACTCATTGAAGTTGACTTGTCCTGGCTTCAAAGACCGTAAATTAGAAGAACCAGGATTTGTCACCTGCCTGACTCAAAACTTATTCTTTTTCTTTACATCCTATGACATCAGTGGGTGAGACCAAATAACCCCAGAGCTTCAGATATAAAGAGAAGCAAATGAATTATTAGATTCTTCATTCTTTATTTGGATGTTATTTGTCAAGAAGGCAGGCCGTGGAAAGTATTGTCCAATACCAATGAAATATAAGTTCTAATAAAGACTATTAGAAGATACAGTGATCTAGCATAGTGGTTACAAGCCAGAGATGTGGAAGAGATTGCCTGTGCTGTTATCTGGTCTCTGTTAATTATTAAATGTATATATTCAGCAAGTTAACTCAACTTTCTATATACCTTAATCTCCTCATCTATAAAATGGAGATAAATACAGTACCAACATTTTTGGCTTTGAATCAGGATTATAAGTTTAAAAATTTAACTGACTGTCAGTTCTGCTATAACACTTGTTTTGAAAATGGGAATTTGGCCCCGTATAATTCATATATTAGGGAAGAATTCAAGCATTCACTTGAATTTTGCATTGTTGTGTGCATAATTTTATTCATGAGAAATGCTAGATGAGCACAGAAACCTGCATTTGGCTGAGTGGGGCTAATGTAGAAATATACCAAATGTTTGCATGCACACACCTATACACACATACAGCACCCACACACACACACACCTCAAGCAGCTACCCTCTCCCTCAGTTCACTGCATGTATCATGAGCCACATCTAGTGTTTCCATTTTTCTTTCCATTTCAGATACTCCTCCTTCCATCACTTCAAAATAACACAGGCCAGTAGCCCTTCCGAAGCCCAATTCCACAAGAAAACTTCAGACCTTGCTAAAATTCCACATTTATTCCAGTAATTTATGTGTTTCTTAATCATCCAATATATGTAAAAGCTTGCCACATTTTTATTGGTTTTCTAACTTTTTTAATGTGTCACTGATGGCAGTTTTTGAGTGTTGTATCTCAACTCCATTTTTTCCATAGGTTTTTTTTAATCACATGATTTTGCATAACATGGTGATTTTTTTGCAATGCAAATATCTCATTATAAAAGAACTGACTATATTTAGAACAGGGCCTGGTATACAATAAAACATTCAACAAATTGTTATTATTATGCTAAACAGATAGAATTCTTTTGACCAAATGTTAAATCTGTTTCATTATGAAAGAAGAAAGAATGCTAATATATTTTAAATCATGGATAGAATTCAATCACTTAATATTCACTCAACAAATAATTATTGGTTGCCTCCTAGGTGCCTGGTGCTGGGCTGGCTGAATACACAACCAGGGAAAAAGATGCGGTCACTGTCCTCACAGAACTGAAGGTCTAGCCAAGGAGACAAACAACTGAACAAGCAAACTAAGTGTCCAGGCAAAGTATACAGGGGTGCTTTGCTAGTGAGCACATTGCAGCAATAATTAATCTAGCATAAGAAGGCTCAGAAAGAAAATGACTTTAAAGCCAAGTTCAAAAAGATGTGTAGGACTTTCCCAGAGATAGAGCTGCTGGGAGTGGAGAGTATGAGGTGTTCTAAGTACAGTTAAAGCAAAGGCCTGGAGGAAGAAAACGTCCCACTGAATGAAGTTCCTTGTCTTGTGTAGTGAGAGGCAAGGAGGGGTTAAGGAAGGAGGCTGAAGAGGAAGACAGACACAAGTAAAGAAGTGCCTGCTAAAACCTACCAAGAACCCTGAGTTTTATTCCAACAGTGATGGGAGATGATTGAAAGGCTTTGAGAAGGGGATTCAGATTTTCACTTTAGAAGATCCTTCTGGCTATAAGTGAACAATGGACTGAGGAAGGACAAGATGGGGTGGATCAACTCATTCCAGGAAGTTATTGCACAAATATGGACAAAATGCACAATTGCATAGGCTGGCTGCTTTGGCACTGACAAGGGTGAACTCCACTCACTGGGACCTCCTGCACTGGGATAAGGAGCATGCAGGAGCTGGAATGAGTGCTTTTGGGCACCAGCAGGAGTGAACTTTGTACTGGCCCTGTGGCAGCATCTGGGGCTAGGGGGTGCCTGTGATCTCCAAAGACCCAGAGGAAGTGTCACAGTACTCTTTCAGCTCTGCCATTTGCAGGAATAAATTGAAGATGGTAAATGTGGGGGATTTTATTGCCCATGAAAGTGGCTGTCAGCCGGAAGGGGAACTGAAAAGGGGATAGAGTAGGAAGGTCATCTTGTCCAGCCATCTCTGGCCAGATTCTTCTCTGAAGTTACACCATCAAGCTGTCCCTCTGAATTCAAGCTGCTTCTCTCTGACCAACTGTAGTCTCCAACGTCCAGTTTCTTCTCCCCTTTCTGCCAGCTGAGCCTGAGGTTTTTATGGACACAGGATGTGGGGCAGGGTGGGCATGGGTGGTTTTGGAAAAGGCAATATTTAAGCAGGAAAACAGGGATGTGAGTCCTCACTTTGGGCCACAGTTTCAGGCTTGAGGGTGGGGCCCTTGCCGGGGACCCACCCTCTTCTGCCCATAATTTCCCTGCCTCCTGTCCCTGTCACTTGGAGGTAGAATGAACTACATTCAGTGGAGTGTGGTGAGGGGAGGGGAGTGAGTGAGAAGCAAGGATCTAGGATGACTCTCAGTTTCTGGGTGAACCATTTTCTGAGAAAATATGCTTGAAGAGAAAAACAGATCTGAAGGGAAGATGATGGGTTTTCAGCAGACTAGGCTGTTCAGACAGCAATAATACAGGGTGGTCACAGCAGTTTCACATGACTAGATGCTACGGGCTGATAAGACCCTGAAAAACAGGGTGTGGGCCAAGCTGGCTAAGACTGACTGGAGCCAACATGGGCTGGATTTGACCTAGGTTTCACCTAGAACCTCATTATATGCTCATTTACATAATTACCCACCCACCAGTGCCATGACAGTTATAGGAACACCCACATTTGGTGTAAAAATGGGCGACTCCACAATTCCAAGAAATCTCCACTTTTTCCAGGAATTTTCACGAATATCCCATCCCTTGGTTAAAGAAATTCATAAAGAAAGATACCCTAAACCCCACTGGGTGACTCTGTCTTGAGTACATCTACACTCTCCTTGCTTGAGTGTGTACTTTTCCCATTACAATAAATCTCTGTACTTTCACTATTTTCAGATTCATCCTTGAATTCTTTCTTACAATGGTGTTAAGAGCCTGGAAACTGGTTGGAGTCAAGGTCTCACCGGCATTTGGACCTCTCCCAGCCCACCAGTATCACTTTCACCATAGAATTATCATGGGATGAAAAACCATGCAGGATGGAAGGGTTTAGTCCCAGTAGATACCCAGGACTTGAATGGCCCAATGAATTTCAGATGGAATGAAAACCCAGTGGATTTTTAAACTCAATTATATTTGGTAAAACATGACTGTATAGGTTCTAAGAGAAAAGTGTTTGGTAGACTCTATAATGAGATTCTAGAATTCAGGTCTCATATAAGTAAGAGAGCTTGGTTTTATTTTAGCCTATCCAAAATCATGCTGTGAAAAGTTTTGATGAGGTAAGTGTAAATAAATCAGAAAACATTGTAAATGTTTACATGATCACTTGAAAATGAAAAGAAAGAATGGTTAGGACAAAGTACATTCTTAGTTCTTTTGAACCAAAAATATTTCCACAAAGTATATAAAATGTACAAAAACAGCCAAACTGAGGCCCATCTGTCCTTAATTATAACAGAATAACATGAAAAGAAACCAAAAGACATGACCCAACCTGCTTCCTTGAATGGTAATGAAAACCCAGTGAAACATGCTTATTTTCTGCTTTCTACCGCAGTGGGCATCACATTCTAAAGGGATGAGAAATACAGCAATGTCGTTTATTTCTTAAAGCGTGATTGTTTTTGTAACGTGATTTGTAACTGGGCTAAACTTGTAGAATAAACTGGTACACTCTGACTCCACTTAGCTTCAGTTTTTAACTAAGCCTAGAAAATAAGAGAGTGAAGCTTCGCATTGCTATAATTAGGGTCTCTAAATATGTATGGTTTCAGAGATACTATATCATTATACAGTATGTACAAAGCTGGAATAAATACTAGGCTTTCTGAGCACAATGCTTATAAAACAACTAATTGCAATTTACCTTTGTTCTACTTGTGGGGTTTGTCTTAGTATCTGCCAACTGATTTCTTATTTATATAAATATCCTTTAAAAGTAAGATTTACTTTTGTCACATCTGAAAAAATTGCAGTGGCCAAATAAAGGTATATTTTAGCTAACTGCATTTAATTTGTTACTGCGAGAACATGATCTGAAAGTGGAGATTTAATGTTTTAAAAATTTTTGTAGGTACATAGTAGGTATATATATTTATGGGTTGCATGAGATGTTTTGATACAGGCATGCAACACATAATAATCACATCATGGAAAATGGGATAACTATCCCCTCAAGCATTTATCCATGATGTTACACACAATCCAGTTATACTATTTTACTTATTTAAAATGTACAATTAAATTACTATTGAATAGTCACCCTGTTGCACTATCAAATACTAGGCCTTATTCATTCTTTCTAACTATATTTTTGTGACACTGTGCGACGTTTGTCTTTCTGTGCCTGGCTTATTTCACTTAACAAAATGATCTCCAGTTCCATACATGTTGCTGCAAATAACTGAATTTCATTCTTTTTTAATGGCTAACTAGTACTCCATTGTGTATAAGTACCATATTTTTCTTAACCATTCATCTGCTGATGAACACTTGGGTTGGATATTTAATTTTTTTCCAACTATTGCTGCCTGGTGAACTGATAGGGACAAGAAATTTACAAATATGCAGAATTTTTTTTTTTCTGTCCTTGGAACTTGTTCTTATTTGTGGATGTTAAGTGAAGGAAAAACAAACTATTGTTGATTTGGTTTTAAATAATTCATGGGTAAATGAAGCCACAAACTATAAATTACAAAGGCTTTCAGAAGGGCAGAGTGAGACACACAGGGACATTGGTGGCAGAGAGTGCAGAGGTGAGCTTCATGAGATCACACATGGCCGTAGGCAAGGTGGGCATGGGGAGGACTTGAGATGGCACAAGGATCCATCTTAGGGATGTGTGTGCCCATGAAGCATGGAAATAAAGGAAAATCTTGAGTTCCTTCAAGGTAAATTCCAGGCATCTAGCTAGCCATGAAAAGTAAATGACTACCTTAATAAGTAAGAAGATAATAGTAACTTAAAAATAATGGCAGAGGAAGTTAGAGTCAGGAGATGTTTTGTTTCCCATGGAAACTAAAGTAACGTCTTAACATACTCTGAGTTGTTTTTCAGGAACCTGGACCCCTACCACATGAATCCACTGGCTGGCACATAGACCTCAGATAAGGAGGTACTAAGGACTGAACGCTGATGGCTGTTTTCGTTCTAAACTTCTTCCCAAAGGGCCTCAAGGAGGTCATGCCCACGAGCCAGAACTAACATTCTTTTCTGCTGACCCCAAAATTTTAAACAAAGCTTCTCTTCCTTGATCAATTGCAAATGAGAAAATCTTTGAATTTACCTATGACCTGTAAGCCACCCCTGCACCCCCCTACCCACGACCCCCACTTTAAGATATCCCACCCTTTTAGGACAAAACTAATCTGTAACCTCCAGGTATTGGTTTGCAATTTTGCCTGCAGTTTCTGCTTTCCTGAAATTAAACCCTGCCTTTAAAAATCCTTACCTGCAAACCACTAGGGAGGTCAGAGTTTGAGCATTAGCTACCTGTTGCTCCTTGCTCGGCACCCGGCAAATAAATGCCTTCCTTTTCCCCACTGCAAACTCGGTGTGGTTATCTGGTCTTACTGTGCTGGGTGAGTGGACCCCAGTTCAGTTCTATAACAGGCTGGGCTGGGTAAACCTTCCCATATTTGAATGGTAGGAGAATACTTATTCATCAACTGTTAAAGATCCAACATAGGAAGAAAAAATTAGTTCTTATTTTGTCTGTCTTGTCAGATTGTGGAGAGGGTCAAGCAATTGTCAGGTGAGTTGTATGTGTGTATGTGTGTGTGTGTGCACACGTGTGCACGCTCTCTAGGGTTGAGGGTGTGGTGAGGGTAGGTTAGAAGAAATGACTTAATTCAAATACCACAGGATATGCAGGTAGAAACAGTATGTGAGAATCAGTAAGGTGTTCTCTGAAATTTGACCAGTGGTATCCTGGATGATGTAGACCGTAGACTGTGCAATGTCCCGTTCTTTTATTAAGTACATGGGGTCTGTAGTCACACTTCCTGGGGCAAAATCCTGCCTCTTATGTTTTGACCTTCGGCAAGTTACCTCACCTCGCAAAACCTGTTTCCTCACCTGTAAAATGGGAATAATCACAGTACCTATGTCATAAGATTGAAATGAGAATTCAATGACAGTCTGGATTAAACACTTAGTACATGGCTTGGCATGGAGAAAATGCTTCATAAATGGTAGTTCCTATAATGACATTTTTATTAGTGTTATTTATATTCTGCATTTGTCAGAAAAAGTATTCTGCTTTTGTATTAGTCTGAGTTCTCTACAGAAACTATATATATACACACACATATAACTATATATACACGTATATATACACATATATATATACATAACTAAATTGCATTGGTCATGCAGTTCCTTGGAGGCTAAGAACTCCAAGATCTGCAGTTCATGCTGGAGAGTCAGGAGAGCTGGTGATATAGTTCAGCCCCAGGTTCAACGACCTGAGAACTAAGACAGTCAATAGTATAAGCTCTAGATCTAGCCCAAGTCCAAGTCTGAAGGCAAAGACCGGTGTTCCAGCTCCAAGACAGTCAGGCAGGGAAAAAGAATTCTTTCTTACTCAGATTTTTATTTTATTCAGGCATTCAACAGATTAGATGAATGTTTTACTGCTTTACTCAATGTAATGTTTCCAATGTCAATCTCATCCAGAAATACCCCCAGAGACACACTCAGAGATAATATCTAACCAAATATCTGGGCACTCTGTGGTCCAGTCAAGTCAATCCATAAAATTGACCACCACAATCATTATCACTTTCTTCATCCTGCCTTCTTAGTGTTACTTTGTTGCTTTTTCTAGCTTCTTGTACTACTTTATTTGCTTACTTATTTTAATATTCTTTGGTTAAAATAGCACTTAAAAGCCATACTTGGGAGGCTGAGGCAGGAGAATCACTTGAAGCTGGGACGTGGAGGTTGCAGTGAGCTGAGGTCATATCATTGCACTCCAACCTGGGCAACAAGAGCAAAACTCCATCTAAAAAAAAAAAAAGCTATACATTTTATCTAATAACTATTTTGTGACTACACCCATAAGATTTAATGTCATGATTTTTCTTTTATTTTCTAACAGTCTGTAACCAGTTTTTTTCATATTGGTTATTAAGGTAATTTTATTTTTATTTACTTATTTTGCATATATTTTTACCCCAGAGAAAGTGGCTTGTACAAGTTCTAGTTTTGGGAATTTCTTGAGGCTGTCACTTAGTATATAATAATAATTGCATTTATTTTTAAAAGTAGTATTTAGATATATTTTTAAAAGTTTTTCATGTGTGAATTTTATTTAATTCTTACAACAATCCTATAATGTAGATATGATTATTATCCTAATTATACAAATGAGGACATTGAAGTTCACAAAGGTTGACTAACTTACTCAAGAGTGCACAGTTTTAAGAGTGAATAGTAAGCCCAAGTTAAGAGCCAGATTAAAGATCAGACAAATAGACAATGACACAGGGCACCAAGCTATGAAGTGTGATGTATTAGTTAGCTAAGATTGCCATAGCAAAGTGCTGCAAACTGGGTGGATTAAACAACAGAAATGCATCATCTCACAGTTCTGGAGGCTGGAAATCCAAGATCAATGTATTAACCGGTTTGGTTTCTTCTGAGGCTGCAAGGGAAGGATCTTTTCCATGTCTGTGTCCCACCTGCTGATTGCTTCCCACCAGTCTTTGGTATCACTTGGCTTGGAGAAGGATTATCTCTGCCTTCATCTTCACATGGCATTCCCCCTGTGTGTGCCTGTTCAAATTCCGCCCCCCTCCCTTTTTAAAATAAAGCCACCAGTCATATCATATCAGGGCCCACCCCTGTGACTTCATTTTAACTAATTGAATTTGCAAAAATCCAACTTCCAAGTAAGGTCATTTTCTGAGGTTCTGTGAGCTAGAACTTTTAACATATACAATTCAACCCATAACAAGTGATAAGTCCCCATAGGAATAAATTGAAAATCAGTTTGCAGGTAATTTTGGTTTCCACTCAGAACTTCCTAAGAAACTGATGAGCTAGCTGCAACCTGGTACTGTTCTGACAGAAGAGATAGAACTTTGAGACAGCATTAAAAACAAACAAACAAGCAAACAAAACTCCTTTCCAGTGCCGGTCTGTCTCTTCTACCTTTTTTTCTTTGTGGCAGGCATATGCAAGTTATTGGATCTAACTATGGACAATGCCACTATCTCCCAGAGTAACTAGTTGGTTTGTGTCTGAGACTGAAGGCAACATCAGCTAACATTTTGAAACTAAATAAGGTGTTGTGCTATTTATTAATAACAATCCTTGTACTTTGTAAAATAAATTTGCACATTTCAATATTTTTCGTGAGAAACTATCTGGTCATAATATCAGATTTAAAAATGAAAGCCGAATAGCAAAGACATAGAATTAACCTAGGTGTCCATCAATGGTGCATTGGATAAAGAAAGGTTGGTACATGTACACCATGGAATACAACCCAGCCATAAACAAGGTTGAAATCATGTCCTTTGCAGCAAAATGAATGCAGCTGGAGGCCATTATATTAAGTGAATTAACACAAGAACCAAAAACCAATTACCACATGTTCTTACTGATAAGTGGGAGCTAACCAGTGGGACATGAACACAAAGATGGCAACAATACACACTGGGGATTACTGGAAAGGGGAGGGAGGAAGCGGAGCAAGTGTTTAAAACCTAACTGTTGCATATTATGCTCATTACCTCAGTGACAGGATCATTTGCATCCCAAACCTCAGCATCACACAATATCCCCAGGGGACACATGTGCCCTCTGAATCTAAAATGAAAGTTGAAAGAAAAATGAAAATGAAAGTCACGTATACCCAATAGAAATGAACATCTGTGTTCACCAAAATGTGTGCTCTGAAATGTTCATAATTGCACCATTCTAAACTGGAAACAACCCAAATTCTATCAACAGAAAATGGATAAACAACACAACGACTATCACGACCATAATGATGAGCAAAAGAACTCACATGCACAATGTATGGGTTCTACCCATCTAAGTATCAAAAGTATGATTTCACTCATCTAAACATCAAAACAGGGACAATGACTTGATGGACCTCAGAGGAGCATTTATCCTCAGAGGATGCTATGACTGTGAGGGACACGAGCAGTGGCTCTGGGGTATTGGTAATTTTCTGTTTTTTATTCTGGTTGCTCACTATATGGTATATTCAGTTTGTGAAAATTCATTGATTTGCACCCTTACGACAATGGATACTTTCATTTAAATATATTATGCTTCAATAGAAAGTTAAAAGTAAATGCAAATATTAAATCTTTAATTGTTTTGTTTTCATAAAAGCATGGAGTTGCATTTTTATTCCCGCATATGAAAACTTTTAAAAATAGCAAATCTCTCCACCCTCACAATGAAGAAACAGAAAAAATATTCAAAAGGAAAGAATGAAGCATTTATCTTGACTTCTCCGTGTGAGCAGCATGACTGGGTAACCAAATAGGAGAAGAGGGGAAGCATCTCTTTATATGTGTTTTATCTAATAAACGAAAAAGAAATGATGGAATTGGAAATCACCGTTTGGCAACCACCAATGAATGAATGGATCTAAGCACTGGACACCAACAGCTGCTAAGATCACAGAAGGAGAGACAACCAGATGGATGCTGGTGAAAATGTGCAACATCACATGGTCTTGCCAAAGGACTTGAACCTGAGTCTGGATCCAGCCTCTGGACTCAGCTGCCAATCTGCAGGAAATCCAGAGGACAGAGGAACTGCACTATGAGTATGCAATTAACAGAATGAAACTGTGGAATATTCCAAATGCCCTGGATTTCTCAAAAAGTAAATTGTGGCCAGCGGCAGTGGCTCACACCTGTAATCCCAACACTTCCGGAGGCCGAGGTGGGCAGATCACTTGAGGTCAGGAGTTTGAAACAAACCTGGCCAACATGGTAAAACCGCGTCTCTACTAAAAACACACATGTAAAAATTAGCTGGGCATGGTGGCGGGCACCTGTAATCCCAGCTACTTGGGAGGCTGAGTCAGGAGAATCACTTGAATCCGGGAAGTGGAGGTTGCAGTGAGCCAAGATGGTGCCATTGTAGTCCAGCCTGGGCGACAAGAGAGAGACTCCGTCTCAAAAACAACAACAACGACAACAAAAGTAAATTGTAGGAAAAAAAAAGAGATGGAGGAGAAATTTGTGGATTAAAATGGGATAAAATGTTAGCTTTTAAAAAAATGAGCAAGATTAAACATAGTCTCTAGGAATGGACATTGGGGTGATCTGTATAAAAGGAGAGTAGTTACTTTTAGGGGAAGCGAGGGGATCGTGAGAGACACAGGCCACATGTCCTTACCTGGGTGTTGGTAAGAATAGTACCTTGTAACTCATTAGGGTTTGCATTTGTTTGGTAGGGCCTTCTGTATTTGTGTTTGTTTTACAATAAAATATTTTAAAGTCAATAAAATTATTTTAAAAAATATTTAGCTCCCCTATTGTTCTTTGAAAATAAGACTGCTGACTATTTACCTAAATGTGTCCTTTTTTGGTGTTCTTTACATATACAGAATGTGCCTTTCCAGTTTGTTTTCAAAAGCAATTTTTAAAATGATACCGTGGTTAGTAAGAAAGCTTCCTGAGCTGCACATTAATTTTGTTGTTTAGTAAATGGTAATTGACCTAAAATTCTTTCAGGCATTAAATGCCACTTAATTCAGCAATATTTGGAATCTTTTTCTGTATTAATGTTTATTATTAATCGCATTTAAAGCATGCAAATATAAATCATTCTGGCTGTACAGGAAGGAGGTAGTTACAAAGAAAAACAAAGGACTTTGAGCAGTTACTTCTATGACAATTTGTGCTTTGAGCTCTGGAATGGCTGAAGGTGTTCCATATCCCCTACCATTAGATTTCTAGAGAATTCCCTGGATTTTTGTTTTGTTTGTTTTGTTTTTTTGAGACAGAGTCTTCCTCCGTCGCCCAGGCTGGACTGCAGTGGCACATTCTTGGCTTACTGCAACCTCTGCCTCCTGGGCTCAAGCGATTCTCCTGCCTCAGCCTCCCAAGTAGCTGGGATTACAGCTGTGTGTCACTATGCCTGGCTAAGTTTTGTTTTTTTAGCAGAGACGGGGTTTCATCATGTTGGCCGGGTTGTTCTCGAACTCCTGACCTCAAGGGATCCGCTTGCCTCGGCCTCTCAAAGTGCTGGGATTACAGGTGTGAGCCACCATACCCAGCCCCATAAGCACTAATTTAAAATTCAAATGACAAATTCTTCCTTCTGGATTTATCTCACACACACACACACATATATATATATATTTTTTAAACTACACTTTTATTGAGATGTAATTTCTATACCATAAAGTTTACCCTCTCAAGGTGTATGATTCAGTGGTTTTTAGTATATTCACAAAATTGCGAACCCATCATCACTAATTCCTGAATATTTCCATCACCCCAAAAGGAAACCCTATATCCATCCTTAGCATTCACTTCCCATTCCTCCTTTTCCCCAGACTCTGGCAAATACTAACCAACTTTCTAGTCTATGGATTTGTTTATTCTGGACATTTCATGTAAATACAATCATACAACATGTGGCCTTTTGAGTCTGGCTTCTTTCACTTCACTTAAGCTTTTATGGTTTACCCATGTTCTAGCATGTATTGGTACTTTATTTCCTTTTATTGTTGAATAACTTTCCATTTTATTTATCTATTTATCTATTGATGAACATTTGGATTGTTTTCACCTTTTGGCTATTGTTAATAATACTGCTATGGACATTTGTGTACAGGTTTTTGCAAGGACATGTTTTCAAACCTTTTGGATATATACCTAGGAGTGGAATTGCTGGGTCATATGGTAATTCTACCTTTAACTTTTTTAGGAACTGGCAAAATATTTTCCTTGTGACTGCGCCATTTTATATTCCCACCAAAAATGTATGAGGGTTCTAATTTCTCCATATCTCAGCCAGCATTTGTTATTATTTATCTTTTGATTACAACTATGCTATTAACTATGAAGTGGTATCTCATTGTGGCTATTTTTAAGAAAACACAAAAACACATCCTGAAAAATCCTATAACAAAATCAACATTCATGGTAATGATACAGGAGTTAAGAAGAAATTACTTAGGCAGATAGTGAAGGTATGGAAGTCCTTGGTAAAGTTTTTCTTTTAATGAAAAGCAGCCCCAAATTATTTTCCTTTCTAACAAAGAGCAACCTGTAAAATGGAGCTGCAGACACACGTACAGGCAGTTACAGCCAATCATGTTCAAGATGGCAGCTCCACCTTCCCTTCTCTTTGTCAGCCACGTGTACAGTAAGGAGGAGACAAGATGGTGCTCGGCCAAAGGGAAAGTTCATTTGCATAATAAAATTAGGGTGAAGAAGCTAGCCTTCCCAGCACTATGTAAATGTCATACATAATGGAACCAATCTTTGAGCCCCATGTAAATCAGACACCACCTCCTCAAATCTGACTACAAAATCCAGGGCATTCACTGGTGGCCTGTCTTTTCCTCTCGAAGTCCCCTCACACTAGAGAGAGAGCTGTTTCCCTTTCTCTTTCTTTTGCCTATTAAATCCCGCTCCTAAAATCCTCGTGTGTGTCTGTGTCCTAAATTTTCCTGGTGCGGGATGACGTACCCAGGGTATTTACCTCAGACAATGTAGAGGTAGCCCCTTCAGCAACATCACATGTAGGCAAGCCAGAATGCACAGAGAAGCAAACCTGTCATCAGATCCTCAATCCCATGGGATGGTCACATAACCCAAGATAGGGCACCTAACTGACAGTCTCCTGGGGTCCTCTGAAGGGAACATCTGTTTGCATTGGCATCATGGGTTAATTATGGGTATTATGGGTCTCCTGAGTTACTAGAGACAGCCATGCTTAAAGTCAGTTTTACCCACGGGTAATTTAATTACATGAGACAACAAATTCTCCTTTGTTGTTGTTTATATCAAATAGTTTTTGTTTGTTTGTTTGTTTGAACTAGTTTAAATTTGGCTTCTCTCACTTTTAACTAAAAGTCCTGAGCAATACAGCCTTCTTTTAAAAGCTTAAAAGTGGAATTTCTCATATAGTTTCTACTGCATGAGAAGAAATGGCTTCTAATTTTTATGCATGTAAATTAAATACTATTTTCCTTTTAAATAATAAAGGGTAATTAACAAACACTATGTATTTCCTTCTCAATTTGGCATTCACCTAGCAGTACACCAAACTCCACCAAACTTCTCAACAAATTCCCTAAAAGACAACACAAAAGACAAAAATTTACACTCTCACTAAAACTTAAAGTTAACAGACAACTGTCAAAATCTGGAGAAATTTCCAGATAAATTATAAAGCAATTCGGAAAAATTCTCCAAGGCTAATTGTACCCTCCCATGTTGCTTTAATAAAATAAACTACACACAAAAAGTAGGGAAATTGTCTGTACATCTTCAACAACATGTTCCTTCAATTAAAGGCCTGGAATCTGTACTATTAACAATGGAAGCTGCTTTCTCCTCTGCTCCATGAGTTGTACCGTGAGGCAGGCAGAATGCTGCATACTAACATCGTTCCCTTAATACTTCATTTGTAAACTCATCAGAAGAATTCACCTGCACACACACACAAGAAAAATTCCTGAAAGCCTCCAGACAGAAAAAGTAGGCGATTTACAAAGGCCAAAAAATTGTTCATTTTCAATCTTCTCCTGATGTGACATAAAATGCCAGAAGCAATAAAATACAACCAAACACCGTCTGTTCTCACTCATAAGTGGGAGTTGAACAATTAGAACACATGGACACAGGGAGGGGAACATTACACACTGGGGCCTGTCGGGGTTGGGCAGGGGGGTGGCTAGGAGAGGGATAGCTTTAGGAGAAATATCTAACGTAGATGACGGGTTGATAGGTGCAGCAAACCACCATGGCACGTGTATACATATGTAACAAACCTGGACATTCTGCACATGTACCACAGAACTTAACGTATAATAATAATAATAATAAAACTAAAGAAAAAAAAAGAAAGAAGGAGCCCTGAGATAGCCAAGTATAAATGGGTCCCTGGAGAATCTCCAACCAACCTCCGCACTGGGAGGATGGGGCAGGGCCGCAGGAAGTTGGTGCAGTTTGCACCGAGGAGGAGCCTTACCACTCCTGTTCCTGTGTGGTAAACTGAGATTCAATCTGTGAGATGAGGGCCTGTTAACAGGAGCCCCTATCATTTTGCTGAGGGTCTTTTTCCTTTTCACCCAATAAATTCCAGTTTTCTCACCCTTCTATGTGTCCATGAGCCTAATCTTTCCTGGTCATGTGTCAAGAACCCGGATTTTAGCTGAACTGAGTAGAAAGTCCTACAACAGCCCCTTAATCTTTGCAATTCGAAGTATTTTTCCATGGACTCAAGAATTGAACACTTGGAGCATGTTAGAAATGCAGAATCTGAGGCCCCACCCGAGACTCCTTGTATCTTAACAAGATCCTGAACAACTTGTATGCACAATGCAATATGTGAAATACTGGTCTAAAAACCACACAGAAAACATGTGCTTCACATCAAGGCATATAGTCGTTCTGTTCATTTCAGCAGAAAACTCCTGTCACTAAGGTATGACATGTCCTCCAGGCATGACAGACTTAGGCAGAATGAGTTCTAAAGTGAAAGTACTCAAAGGGATATACAGATTCAAGGCAGTCCCCATCAAAATTCCGATGGCATTATTTTCAGAAATAGAAAAAACAATCTTAAAATTCATATAGAACTACAGAAGACCCCCAATAGCCAAAGCAATCTTGAGAAAGACGAACAAAGCGGGTGTTAACACACTTTCTGATTTCAAAATATGTTACAAATTTTCAGTAATTAAAACATCATGGGGCCGGGATAAAGACAGACACATAGACCAAGGGAACAGAATAGAGAGCTCAGAAATAAACTAACGTATGTATAGTCAACGGATCAACAACGGTGTCAAAAACACACATTGGGAAAACTGGACATACACATGCAAAAGAATGAAACTGGACCTTTATCTTAGACCCTACACAAAAATCAACTCAAAAATGGAGTAAAGACTTAAATATAAGATCTAAAATGGTAAGACTCCTTAATGAAAATATTTGTCAGTTGTTCTTGGCATTGTTCTTGGTAATGATTTCTTGGATTTAACACCAAAAGCACAGGCAACAAAGCCAATGTAGACAAATGGGACTATATCAAACTAAAAACTTCTGCACAGCAAAGGATGTAATCAACAGAGCAAAAAGGCAACCTGTGGAATGGAAGAAAATATTTACAAATAATGTATCTGATAAAGGGTTAATATCTAAAATACGTAAGAATCTCCTACAATTCAATGATTTTTAAAAAATGAAAACTGCTTTGTAAACCTAAAAATATCTGAGACAGGTCTCAGTCAATTTAGAAGTTTATTTTGCCAAGGTTAAGGACATGCCTGGAAAAAGGAACACAAATCCAGAGGAGCGATATGTGGGCTGTGCCTGTTTCCAAATATTTTGAGGGTTTAATATTTAAAGGAGAAAATCAGGCTGGAGGGGAAAAGGGGAGGCTATGGTCACATTACTGAATCCACACGTTGCAAGAGAAAGGAGCAGATAGGGGAATAATTAATTATGTATTTGTCTTGTGCTCAGTGAATCAGCACATCACGTAAGACAAGGCAACCAGAAAGTTGCTATCTGTGGAGATATTTAACCTTTTATCTGTAGCTATCTGCTTAGGAACAAAAAGAAAGGCAGTTTCTTGCATGACTCAGCTTTGGATTTATTTTCGTTTCTCAACTTGAATAGACATTTCTCCGAAGAAGACATACAAATAGCCAACAAGTATATAAAAAGATGCTCAACATCATTAACCATCACCAAAATCCAAATCAAAGCCACAGTGAGATATAACCTCATACCTGTTAGAATGGCTACTATGAAAAACAAAGCAAAAAGTAACAAACGGAGAAACGGGAACCCTTGTACACTATTGGAAATGTGGATTGGTTGAGCTACTATGGAAAAACGGCATGGAGTTTCCTCAAAGAATAAAAAATAGTAATACTATATGATCCAACAATCCTACTGCTAGGTTTATTTCCAAAGAAAATTGAAATCAGGATCTCAGAAGATATCTGCATCCCTACATTTATTGCAACATTATTCACAAATGTCAAAATATGTAAACAACCCAAAAATTGATCAACAGATGAATGGATAAAGAAAATATGGTATATACATATGGTGGAATACTATTCAGCTATGAAAAATAAGCAAATCTTTCCATTAGGGACAATATGGATAAACCTAGAGAACAGGATGCTAAGTGAAATAGGACAGACATGAAAAGGACAAGTCCTGCATGATTGCTTTTACATGAGGTATCTAAAATAGTCAAATTCACAGAAGCAGAGACTAGAACAATCGGTTGCCAAGGGATGGGGGAGAAGGAAATGGGAAACTATTGTTCAATGGGTATGAAGTTTCAGGTACACAAGGTGAATACGTTCTAGAGATCTGTAGTACAACATAGTACCATATTTAACAATGTGACATTGTGCTGTTTAAAATATGTTAAGAAGAAAAATCTCAGGTTAAGTGCCGGTACTACAAAAAACAAAATAAAACAAAATAAATAAACAAACAAAAGTCCACAAAAAAGCACAAGGAAATCTTTGTCAGAGACAGATCTGTTTAGTACCTTGACTATGGTAATGGTATCGTGAGTGTACGCATATGCCCCAAAACATCAAAATGTATACATTAAATAGTGCAATTAAACAAAAAAAAAACACTGGGCACTGCAGCACTTCATAACCCCCTCCTTTCTAAAATATTCTTCGTGAAAAATGAATAATTATAAATGAAAAAAGAGAAAGAAATGAGTGATAGATCCTATGCATTATAAACTACTATTAAAAAGGGGAAGCATGAATTAAAATTGAAAGGCAAGTAATTAACACAAAGCAGAAGACAAATGTGGCCTCAAAATAGAAGAAAGTTTTAAAAGCATTGGAGATTTGAGAGAAATTAAAGAAACATGGCTTCACTTAAAGAAGACTTATAAGGAGAGGTATAGCCGACCAAGAGAGAGATGCTAAGTCCACAAAAGGCAATGAAAAAGTGAGCTGGCAGAGTTAAAAAAGGAAATGAAAAAGAAAGAGAAAACATTATGTAAATTAAAGCCACATTTTAAGGAGTATTGAATTAAATTAAAATGTGAAGCTCAAAACACAGTAAGATTGAAAAGATTAAAAATTGTCTTAACTAAAATTTACTCAAGTCTTAATACTGAAGAAGTACATGATGTTCTAGAACACTGTAAACAGAATGATACCCACTGATCCACATCTTTGTCATGTTTCTGGACCTCAAGAATGAAGAAAGAATTTCACAAACATTCAGTATAAGTCACGTTTAAGAAATGAAAAGATCAACTTGGCCTCAGACTAACAGAAGACACTCAATGGCAGAAGATACTGGAACAACTGAAAAATTGGGAGGGAGAGAGACTATGCCCCTAGAATTTTACACTGAGCTAAGCTGTCCTTCAACAGACTAGCCTTCTGGCATGCAGGAATCTAAGAAATGGAGCACACATAAATATTTCTTTAAGAAAAGATCACAGAAAGACAAAATCCAACAAACCAATAAATAATTTAAAATTAAGAACTCAGAAACATAAAGGCTATGGTGGTCACTTTAGGGTTCACTCTTGGGCTTCTACATTCTGCGGGTTTGGACAAATTTATAATGGTATATTTTTACCATTACAGTATCATACCCATCCACGGATTTTTAAAATTTAATTACAACATTTTATTAGGCCATTCTCACACCACTATAAAGAAATATCTGAGACTGGGTAACTTATTTAAAAAAACAGTGGTTTAATTGGCTCACGGTTCTGCAGGCTGTACAGGAAGCATAGTGCTGGCATCTGCTCATCTTCTGGGGAGGCCTCAGGAAACTTGCAATTATGGCAGAAGGCGAAGGGGAAACAGACATGTCTTACATGATCAGAGCAGGAGCAAGGGAGAGAGGGAGGGCAGGTGCTACATACATTTAACCACATCTCGCGACAACTCACTCACTATCAGAAGAACAGCACCAAGGGGGAAATCGACCCTCATGATCCAATCACCTCCCAGCAGGCCCCACGTCCCACATTGGAGATTACAATTCGACATGATATTTGGGTGGGGACACAGATCCAAATCATATCTAACATTTTAACTGACAGATTTCTAACTGGTTCTGTTTTATATTCACTGCTTCTTATTTTATTTCTGCCACTTTAAAAAATATTGTCTTTTTCTTACTGATGTTAGTCTTAAATTTTTTTTCAAGAAACTAAATTTACTTATTTCAAACTATCCACCGGGTGCTACATTACTCAGATTTATCTAAAAGGATTTAATCTTTGCTTTTGAAAATTTCTTGGTCATTTTTCATATTGTATTTCTTTACGTTTCAATCACAAGTTCATTTTGAGCAAAGTTCTCTCTTTATCCCTCCCTTTCTCTTCCTCCTTGTCCCCTCTTTTCCTCCTCCTCTTTCTTTCATCCTTCTCACTGTTTCTCTTCCCCCATCTCCCTCTCTCTCTTTCTTTCCATCCCCATATGTTTGTTTCCATTTAACCTCTCAGAAGCCCATCTCTAAAGCTTCCAGATTGTGTACTGGGAAGTGGTTTAGAACCCCTCCCCATAGTGATACCGGGGTTGCTGCAGATCTCACCACTAAGCTCAGCTGTTGCTGATGGGGAGATGCATCTGTGTCCTCCCACTTCCCTGGTTAGGTCCCTTCACTCCACTCCAAGCCCAAGCAGGGATGGGCAGCAGCTTTTGTAATCATCTTTCATGAGTGTAGGAGACTTCTTGAGGCCCTCTTTTCAATCAGGGCCTGCTGACTCTGCACTCCTCCTCTTGTAAAGTCTTTTTATGATCTTGACATTGTAATAGAGCAATTCTGGGCCACTTTGGTTTTTTGGGGACCTAAAGCCTGTGAAGCCCACAGATTCAGCCCTGACTAGTCCTTTGAGTTTCTGACCCCCCTCTGGAGCCACAAGCTGTTGATTTTTGTGCTTGGGTCTGTCCTTTAATTTTCTATCTCTCAACATTATCTTTCAATGATATATGTGCAAAGTAGAGTGTAGTTCAAAGCACGAATTTACAACTCTTTCTCTAAAAGAAGCACCCCTCACAAGAGAGTTTTAACTCTGTGTCTACTAAGAGGTGTGATAGCCACCATTCTTGTGAATTCAAATAATTCAATTGAAACTGAGTTCAACAGACTGAAACTTGTTCCATTAGCCAGAAAAGCTCAAGTGGTTTTTTCCCTTATTATATGATGGTTATGCCTTTAAGCTCTAAGACCAATTATCTTCCTATTGGAGCAACGAGTTTTCCAGACTAGAAAAAATATGCTTTAAATTTATAAATATTGAAGGTTTTTTTAAAGGAAATCTTTGTTCATCACATAATTTTTATGTGATAATTGGCATTCCATAAAAATATAAGTAGCTCTAAAATAAAGATAATGAACTGTACTGTTTTAGCAATGCCAGGGCAAATTTGGTACATTTTGTTCCATCTAGCTATTGCATCCTTTTCATATTAGTCTTCTTTTAAATATTAGATTAAAATGGTACTGTGGGGACATTCATAAAACCACTACAGAAGAAATAAAATACAGCATCTGATCATTTTGTTATGACCATCTTGTTCTTTGGTCAATTAGACAGTTGTCTCATTGATGGCCAGGTCTTCCTTATACAGGCATTTTTATCACAGGTCAATTTCTCGCAAATATCATCATCACCTCCCTGAACTACTTGCATTATTAGTGCTTTAGTCACAGTGTGCTAAAATCTCCAAAACAAGAAAATATATTGAAAGAAGCTGGAATAGCTTCCAAATCATGCACTAACATTAAAATCCCAAGAGTTGGAATAATTTCTAATTTTGCCCAACTTTTGAAAACTCATCCTTAAATTGAGATTGTAGTAGCAAAATAAAATAAAATAAAATAAAGGTAGCAATGCCTTAAGAGAATGAACAAAATTTTTAAACAAAAAGAAAACATATAATTAATTAATGGGCAAAAATGTTAACCAAAAATTCCTTCTTTTCCTGCAGCATTGTGAAAAAAATTCTTAATTTGGCTGAAGAAAATAAAGCAAGAAAAGAAAGAAAATTCTATCTTTAGAAATTGATGATGGAATGCTGGCTAAAGGCTGCATAATGAATTTGAATTTTTATTTCTGCATCTTCCAAAAACAGAAAATGAAAGAAAGGGGACTTTATTTACAACAAAAGTTATAAACCCACATGATGAGCGTAGGTGAGACAGTTAGGACAAAGGTGGCTCATGTACTGCACTCCAGCCTGGGCGACAAGAGTGAAATTCCGTCTCAAAAAAAAAAAAAAAAAGGTTTTGGAAAATAGAAAGCAGAAGAAAAAATGGTGATTGACTAATTAGACCTAATAGAGTTGAAACCAGGTTGGCAGGAGAAAAGTGGAGGATCACTTTTCCTCAGGCTTCTGGGGAAAGACTGTAAGAAGAATGTGAGATGAAAACAAATCAGTTTGAAAAAAAAACAACTTGGAAGGATTGAGATTATTGAAGGGGATTAAAACTTCGAAACAATTACTAATATCTTCCAAGAGGTAAGAAATGAGAAATGATGCTGCATCTATGAAACAAGTACAGGATGCCATAGATGACTGATAGATAGAGGGACAGATGGATGGATGGATGGATGGATGGATGGTTGGATGGATGGATGGTTGGATGGATGGACGGATGGACAGACAGACAGACAGACAGTCAGATGGATAGACACACAAACAGGGAGATATTCCGAAAATGAAAAGAGTTCTTGGAAAATTAAAAGAAACATGACAGCAGAAAAGAACCTCAAAAAAGGAGATTTGGAAATAAATTTGAAGAAATATACCAGCAAACAGAAGGAAAAGGCAGAGACAGGAAACAGAGAAAACATTAAAATAAAAGATAATTAGGGGATTCCTATACCCAACCCTGACCCTAACGCTTACCAAACATCTGAATAATAGGAGTTCCAGAAAGAGAGAATAGACAAAATAAAATGGGAGATGTGATCAAAGAAATACTTTAAAAAAATCCTAGAATGGAAGTATGAATTTTCAGATTGAAAGGATACCCTGAGTGTCCAGAATAATGGCTAAAAATAGACCCACGTTAAGGCACATCATTGTGAAATTTCAAAACAATGGCAACAAAAAGCGAGATCCATAAAACAGGGGTAAAGGGAGGTAAATAAAGTTCCCGGTTTGAGGATTCTTCAAATCCTCTTCAGAACCATCAGTCAGGTCCTCTGTGGCTCCAACCATGTCTCATCAAAAGACAGATTGCCTTTTCACCCTGCAAAACTGGAGGCAGGTTATAATTTGCAGTTTTTCTGCTTCTCATATGTAAAAGGGGATTTGCTTATGGACAACTTGGTGCAAGATGCAATGGAGATCATAGTGTTCTTAACTCCAATATCCAGAGGTGGCTTTGACCTTGATTCAAAGAAATGTGACAGCAGAAAAGGAGAAGCTCAAAAAAAAAGGAGACTTGGAAATAGATTTGAAGAAGTCTACAAGGAAATAGAAGGAAAAGGCAGAGATAGGAAACAGAGAAAACATGAAAATAGAGGAAAATTAGAGGATTCCCATACCTAACCCTAACCCTAACCCAACATCTGAATAATAGGAGTTCCAGAAAGAGAGAATAGATAAAACAAAATGGGAAACATGACCAAAGTAATACTTTAAAAAACAAATCCTAGAACGTAAGTATGTAAATTTCCAAATTGAGAGGATGCAGTGACTGTATCCACCTGACATGACCAGCAAAAGCAGAAATGTCCACCTGTGCCGGGGCACCTGTTCCTCTGGCCAGTCCTCCTTCAGAACACAGGGCTTACCTACAACACTTTTCAGACCTTGCACCCTTCACCTTCTGCTCCAGATGACCCCTCATCATCACCCCTTCTGCACCCACAGCTGCATCTGGACAGCAGCAGTGTTAGCTGAGACAGCTCCCCAAAGCCCACTGTTTACCAAGGATCTGAGGAGGCCCATGTGGGAAAGGGAGCTACCAAGGTTCAGCAACCTCTTACTGCCTGTTTAAAACAACCTCTCCTCCTCATTCCCCTATCACGCACTCCCCACATTCCCTCTCTTAATATCTCCCCTCCCACAATCTTGCTCAGCATCTGTTCATCAATAACACAATCATTAGAGGCCCTTCGTTTTGTAATCTAATTTTACGTTGATAATTCTTAGATCATCATATTTTTTTTCCTCAAAACACTGAAGATCTGGCTTCACTGTCCTGGAATTAAATGTTGTTGACAAGTTATCCAACTATGACTTGGGTACACATGAGTTTTCAAAAAATTTTAATTTAATTAGTTTACTGATTGAAGTAGAAATTTGTCTGCGTGGATTCTTTCTGCAGTCAATTATCCTCTCTACCATCTCTCTCAAAAAAGAGTTTGTTTTTGTTTTTCCCTCAGGAACATGATTTCACTGGCCTTGTAAGAAGAAACAAAAATACTACACTTCAAAATAAAACATGCTCACATTCACTGGGGTAGATGATAACTTGCCTAAAATCAATTATTACTCCTGCTTAAGGGTAAGGCTGGGAAAATTGATATGTGACCAAGAGTTCTTTTAAAATTTTTCATGAAAATGCGCACACACACAACACATACACACACATAGTGTACACACACACACATTCTACTAGCTGTCATTTTTAATTGATCAATATGGGGCAGCAAGGTATACATGAATCCATCATGTTAGGCTCTTATCTGAAAAGTGGCCAGATGGTAAAATGATATCATTGTAAATTTCAATAGAGAAGAATTCAGGATTATTTTTGCACTGTGATCACCTGTGGTCAGCTGCGTAAATTTCAGAAAATTAAACCTGTTCTCTCATCCAGGGAAACTGAAGGGAGTCTGTTATTCTTTCTCTTCATCTTTTGACAGTTAGAGCAGAAAGTGACCTAAGGGTGACAAACAGATATTCTTGAAGGAGCAACAAAAATCAGAGAGTCAGCAAGGAATTATTTCTGGCGGTTGCAGCTGAGTCCAGAGCCTAGTGCCTTGGGCAACACTCATTGGCCATTCCTCGGCCAGGAACTTGACCCATCCCCTCCCTTTAGTCTTGCTCAAGCCTGTTTCTCCAGCTTTCTGATCCCTCCCAACAGACTACCTTCTTGCTAAGTTTCAGATTCAGTTTCAGTAGTTTGTAACCAAGGAATCATGATCAATTCTGAAGAAGCTGGTGACTTTATGGCTGTTGACCAAACTTCTTTGGGGAATATTGAAAGAGTTTGGCATGTCTGTGCACGATGAAGATGTGTAGAGCATCCTTTTTCCGTAAAGTAGCAAAAACCAGATGTCTCACATGCATCAGAGGGGCTGCATCTGTGCAGAGTAGGAAGTCGTTACTTTCAGTGAAAGTGGTTTGGCAAAAAAAACTATTTACCATTTCCAAAACATTGGCAATGTTTGTTATTTCAAAAGGAGCTTGCATAATAAGATTTTTTTGATGGCATTAGCATGTAAATAGTGAATATAAAAAAGGAGGTGATTACATAAAAAGATGTCTGTAGTTTCAACCAGTTGCATACTGAAGGGGAATAAAGATGCTGTCAATTGCTTGATGACTTGCCTCAAAATCTTAAAAGCAATGTCAACTATTCCAGAACTTGTCATTAGACAAGAAAATCACTTCCAGTTTTTCCTCTATTCTACTCCACAAACCAGCTTGACTATTTGCAACACATGACTTTACTTAAGCCTCTGCAATAGAGTGAAGCTTCCTGAGTTTGGCAACTTTCTACGATGTGTTGAGAAAAGGTTTTTGTGAAACAGTAAATTAAATGTTTAGGAAGGTCCCAGCTTCTTCAAGTTAAAATTTCCTCACTTTACCACTTCCTCACCTAAAATATTTTGTTTAAATCTGTTTTTAAAATGGGCAGATGTGAAGTGCTTTATCGGTTTCCTGGATTAATACTTTAATTGACAAGACTTTTTGGCCCAGAAAACACTATGGCTTTTGTGTTCTACCATCACATCACATCAAAAATGCAAGTGAAAGCGTGATTACCAGAGTCATCATCCTTCCATTTCTTTGGCACTGCCACTTAAATGAATCTGTAACAATAAATAATAAATCATTCCTCAGTAATGCTGATTCAACTGACTTTTGCAACTCATTTATTTTGCATTTTAATTAGTTTAATCTGCAAAGATCAAAGTAATTTTTATGTTAACTAAGTAGAGTGTAGGATAGTCAAGAAATTTATATAACAAACAAAAGACAGCAGATTTTACAATTTATCCAAAATTTTAATGAGTTTTAATCCTTATGTATACATGCGGATTATAACAACAGTTTAGAATGCATGTCATTCCTGACATTCAGCAACAGTCAAGGAGAGAGTTGCTTGGTTTTGTTTTGTCTTGTTTGCCTTTGTAATATAGCAATTTCTGAATGCTTTCACAGTTGTCTTGCAGAGATTTTTGAGATATATAGAACTTTCACGAAATAATAATATATGAATATGGTTTGTGTCACATAGTGCATGTGCGTGCCATTACTTTGTGTATCCAGAAAGTATACAAAAAAAAAAAAAGGAATACAAAAAGAAAGCAAATTTGAAAAGACTCTACTGTTCTCATAATACGCTACACTGGGAATGGCCTATGCCATTGAGGAATCAAATCATTTAAAATAACACACTTCAACATTTATCTCAATCATGAGATATTTAAACTTGCTTGGTTTACATCCCCTTGGACCTAGTTACCTATTGGTTAACAAATAATTATAAATAGGAAAAAATGAAAATCAACATAGATGAGCTGAGTCTCCAATATAGAAACAAGTCATTTTACCATTTCATGGCAGAAAGGCCAGTAGACATAGAGTCTCTTCAGAATTTTTCAACTGGTCATACAAGTTTCTGTAGAGGGGTGAACTGTGGACATGTGTGACCTACGAGCAGGCCTAATGACTACTGTAATTTTGAGATAGTGATGAGCATAGATAGTATTTCAAGGTACACACAGAACTGTAATGTGATAGGAAAATATTTATGATCTCTATGGGTAACAAAGTTCACTGTCTTTTAGGAGTGCAAGTATTAAAGTGCTTGATAAAACTAAAGGTAGAAGTTTTATATTTACCAAAAGAAAAAAAAAAACTCTTGAAACACTTTGAGATAAAGGATTTTATCCCTAGGTCAATTTACATGGCAAGCATATTTAATTATATGAATAAGTCTTTTAATTCAAGGCTCCGAAGTCACCATCAGAGATACAACTGAAAAAATTACAAACTTTCTCGGCTAGGCTGCTAACATGGAAGAAGAGAGTAAGGCCAATACCACTGCAAGCTTTCACATATGGAATAAAGTGCTTTCCCTGCATGAAGATGAAGTAGGGACTTCTCTAACATGTTTGAATAGAGAAGTAATGAACACCCGGAAACACTTTAGAACCTTTTCAAATGTTTCTTCCCCTTATCTTGATGGTATCAGAATGAATCATAGATCCACAATTCTTTTCTTTCAGGTGTGAGTTGTTCGATGACTTTGACCTAGCAAAAATTAATTCAATTAATCTTAGGACAAAAATAATCTATTGTAATTGAAGTAATTAAAGCTTTGGAGAATTCTAGTTTCTCCTGAAAGAATCCTATCCCTGCTTTTTTAAGAAAGCTCTGAAATTTTAATTCCATTTGCAACAATATGTCTTTACAAATTGAGGTTTTTAACACTTACAGTTATTAAAACAAATGGTCAAGATGAGTTGCTTGTCAACATGTCCCTTACTTTCCCATTTTCCCTTCCCTTCTTTTCTTTCCTTTCTTTCTTTAATATTTCTTTCCTTCTTTTCTCTCTTTCACCCAGGCTGGAGTGTAGCACATTGTAACCTCATTCAACATGAAATGCATGCTTTCTCATCAAAGGCCACTCCACAGTGGCATTCTTATTCAAACTTAGCAACAATTATCTTCATTTTAACATACCTTTAAAAATAAAAATAAATTTAATTTACCAGTATTTCAAATGTCTTTTCTTTGTATTATAATGCAGGTATTGCTATAACCTACATTTATTTAATATAGGTATTAATATAATACAGATATTGCTATAACATACATCTATGTTTAAATATTTTAATAACTGTATTTCAATATACTTGGTTTCCTTTATAATCCTAGGTTTTTTTATTTATTTGAAAAAATTCTGAACCTCAAAAATTAAATGTAAAATTACCACATGATCCAGCAATTCCATTTCTGGGTATATACTGAAAAGAATTGAAAGCAGGGACTCAACAGATATTTGTATTCCATGTTTACTGCAGCATAATTCACAATGGCCAAAAGGTGGAAACAATCCAGGTTTCCATTGACAGATGGATAAATAAAGTATGGTATATACATGCAATGAATATTATTCACTCTTAAGAAGGAAGGAAATCCTGACACATTACGATATGGATGAATTTTGAGAACATTACACTAGTGAAATAAGCCAGTCACACAAGGACAAATACTGTATGTTTCATTTATGAGGCACTTAGAATAATGAAATTAATAGAGACAGAAGGTAGAATGGTGGTTACCAAGGGCTGCAGGGAAGGATGAAATGGGGAGTTAGTATTTAATGGGTGCAGAGTTTCAGCTGGGAAGATTAAGAGTTCTGTGAGTGCATGGTGGGGATGGTTACATAACAATGTGAATGAATTTAAGGCCTTGAATGTAAACTTAATTACGATGGTAAATTTTATGCTATGTATATTTTACCACAATAAAAAAATTATCAAAAAGATTATTTTTATCAGACTGCTAAAAGCATTGTTGTCACAAAAGAGTTTAAGAACTGGTTCTAGGACTTGAGGACTTTTACCACTGTTTCTGAAACCTCACTGTCTTTTTTTTTTTTAATCGCACTCCATCACCCAGACTGAAGTGCAGTAGTGTGATCTCAGCTCACCGCAGCCTTGACCTCCTGGGTTCAGGCGATCCTCCCATTTCAGCCTCCCAAGTAGCTGGAACTACAGGTGCACGCCACCACACCTGGCTAATTTTTGTATTTTTTGTAGAGATGGGGTTTTGCCATGTTGCCCAGTCTAGTCTTGAACTCCTGGCCTCAAGCAATGTGTCCACCTCAGTCTCCAAGTGCTGGAATTACAGGCGTGAGCCACCACATGTGGCCTGTCTTTTTAGTAGAGTGTATTCTGTGCAGCACTTTGCTCTTCTCTTCATTAACTTTTTTCTTCTTTCTATTTTTTGGTTTTTAACATATTATTTTATACCACAAAATTTACCAATATTAAGAATACAATTTGGCCTAGCACAGTGGCTCACACCTGTAATCCTAGCACTTTGGGAGGCCGAGGTGGGTGGATCACCTGAGGTCAGGAATTCGAAACCAGCCTGGCCAACATGGTGAAACCCTGTCTTTACTAAAAATACAAAAAAAAAAAAAAAAAAAAAAATTAGCTGGGCAAAGTGGTGCGCGCCTGTAATCCAAGCTACCCGGGAGGCTGAGGCAGGAGAATTGCTTGAACCTGGGAGGTGGAGATTGCAGTGGGCTGAGATCGTGCCACTGCACTCCAGCTGGGACAATGGAGCAAGACCCTGTCTCAAAAAAAAAGAGTACAATTTAATGAATTTTGGTAGATATATATAATTGTGTAAATAATGTGCAACTAAGATACAGAACATTTCACGCATCCTAAAATGGTTCCTTGTTTATGCTTAATCAACCCTATGTTCACCCCCACACACTAGACAATCACTGATCCCCTCTGTCACTACAGAATCTCACTAGTTTCACATAAATGAGGTCATAGCGTATGTAGATTTTGTGTTGGACTTCTTTCATTTACCGTAATGTTTCTGAGATTCTTCCATATTGAATACATTAATATTTTATTCCTTTTTAATGCTAAATACTATTCTATTGTAGGGATATACAAAAGTTTGTTCATTCACCAGTTGATGAACATTTGGGTTGCTTCCAGTTTGGAGCTCTTATGAATAATGCTTCTATGAACATTTGTGTTTATACTTTGTATAGACATTTGCTTTTATTTCTCATACTACTATGCTGGATCATATGATAAATATATATATAATATATAACTTTATAAGTTATCTGCCACACAGTTTTTTAAAGTAGCTGTACTATTTTCCATTTCCAGCAGCAATATATGACAGTTCCAGTTACTCCTTAACCTCACCAATTGCTATTGTGTGTCTTTTTAACTTTAGCCATTGTAGTGGACATGTAGTTGTAACTTACTGTGTTTTACTTGCTTTCTGATGACCATTAATGTTGAACATTTTTCCTTGTGCTTATTAGTGACTCTTACATCTTCTTTAAAAAGTGTGTCATCAAATCTTTTGTCCATTTTTTGTCTTACATTATTAAGTTGTAAGAATCCTTTATTCTGGATCCAAGTCCTTTGCTGAGCATGTATTTTGCAAAAATTTCTTCCAGTCTATAACTTGCTTTAAATATGCCTTTCAAAGAGCAAACATTTTTAATTTTTTTTTTTTTTTTTTTTTGAGACTGTCTTGTTGCCCAGGCTGGAGTGCAATGGTGCGATCTCAGCTCACTGCAACCTCTGCCTCCTGGATTCAAGCAATTCTCCTGTCTCAGTCTCCCAAGTAGCTGAAATTACAGGTGCCCACCACCATGCCTGGCTAATTTTTTGTATTTTTAGTAGAGACGGGGTTTCACCATGTTGGCCAGGCTGGTCTCGAACTCCTGGACCTCAGATGATTCACCTGCCTCAGCCTCCCAAAGTGTTGGGATTACAAGCATGAGCCACTGCACCTGGCCACATTTTTAATCTTAATGAAGCACATCTTATCAGGTTTTTTATTTTATAGTTTGTATTTTTTAAGGTCCTGATTATAAAATCTTTCATTAAGCCAATGTCACTAAGATCTTCTCCTGTATTTTGTTCTAGGAATTTAGGTCTATGATTCATTTTGAGTTGTTTTGTCGATAGTATGAGAGAAGGGCCAAAGTTTATTTTTTTCATACAAATATCCAGTTATAGCAGCACTGTGAAAAAACTAGCATTTCTCTATTAAATCACTGTGACACTTATATCAACAATCAATTGGCTTTAGAAATGTGGGTCTATTTCTGGACTACATGTTCTGTTCCACTGAACTGTAAAGTTTAGCCTTTCTCTAATACCATACTGTTCTTAATTACTATAGCCTTATAGTAAGTCTTGAAATCGGCATAAGCCTTTCTACTTTCTGTCCCTTTTACTAAATTGTTCTAGCTATTCTAGGTCCTTTGCTTTTTTGTATTAATTGTAAAACCAGCTTGTCAATTTTTTTTAAAGTTTGTTATGATTTTGGTTGAAATTGCATTGAATCTATAGAGATAAGATTGCCATTTTAACAATATTAAGTCTTCTAATCCATGAACATATTATATATCTTTATTTACTTAGGTTGCTTAATTTCCTTTTACATTGTCTTATAGTTTATAGGGTATAGGATTTGAATATCTTTTGTTAAGTTTATTTCTAAGTGTTTAGTGGTGCTTTATGTCATATTAAATAGAGTAGTTCTAAAATTTCAGGTTTTAATTGTTTATTGCTAGTATAAAAATGCAATTGAGCTTTGCATTTTGACCATAAATAATACAAATTATTTTTTTCATATTGCATATTTTTGCATTTATTTATTAGTTCTATTAACTTTTGGGGGTAGTTCTTAGGGTTTTTATACTTATGTGATTATATCATTTTCAAATAAAGACAGTCTTAATTATTCTTTTATAATCTCTAAAGGTTTTATCTGTTTTTATTGCTTTATTGCACTGGATAGGACCTCCAGTACAATGTGAAATGATAGTGGTGAAAGTGGATTTCTTTGCCTTGTTCTTATTCTTAGGTAAAAAGCACTGATCATTTCACCATTGAATATGATGCTAGCTATAGGCTTTTTACAGATGTTCTTAATCTGATTGAGGAAATTCCCTTCTATTCCTAGTTTGCTCAGTATCTTTTATTAATCATGAAAGAGTATTTAAGTTGTCAAATCCTTTTTTCTGATCTATTAAAATGATTTTTCTGTTTTATTCTGTTAATATGTTGAATTATTTCTGATTTTCTGATGTTAAATCAACCTTGCATTCCTGGGATAAACTCACTTGGTCATGATTTATTATTTATTATATATGTTCTCAGATTTCATTTGCTAATACTTTGTTAGGGATATTTGTGTCTATGTTCATGAAATATATTGGTTCTTGGTTCTTATTTTGATATTTTGGCTGGTATTGTAATTAGGATAATACTGACCTCATAAAATAAGTAAGGAAGTGTTCCTTCCATTTCCATTTTCTGAATGAATTTGTGTATAATTTAGATTGTTTTTTTCTTTAATGGAATTTACCAGTGAAGCCATCTAGGCCTGGGGTTTTCTTCCGGAAAGTTCTCAAATTATAAATTCAATTTCTATAATTGATATAGGACAGTTGAACTTTTCTTTTTTTAGTCAATTTTGATAATTTGTGTTATTTAAGAAATTTGTCCATTTTATCTGGTTGTTAAATTTACTGGTATCAAGTTGTTAATAGTATTCACTCATTATCTCTTAATGTCTGAAGAGTTAACAGTAATACCTCTTCTTCCATTTCCTATACTGGTGATTTGTGTTTTCTTGTTTTCTTGATATTTCTGCTAGATCACTATCAACTTTATTGATATTTTGAAAAGCAGATTTTAATTTGTTTTCTCTATTGTTTTTCTGTCTCCTATTTTGTTGATTTCTGCTCTCTTCTTTACTATTTCCTTACCCCTGTTTTCTCCAGGTTTAATTTGGGTGTTTTTTTAATTTCTTAGGGTAGAGACTTAGACCATTACTTGAGAACTTTCTTTTCTAATGTTGGCACTAAACATAAATTTATCTCTCAGCACTATTTTAACTGCATACCACAAATTCAAGAAATTAAAAATATTTTCTATTTTTTCTTATTTCTTGCTTGACTCAATGGTTATTTAAAAATAAGTGTGTAATTGCAAATATTTAATGCTTCCTAGGTTACTTAATTTTGCTTATTTTTTTTAAGATAATGCCATTGTAGCCATTCTCTGTATGATTTTTGGCACTGAAACCACCTTTGCAAAAAAGATAACAGTTGGGGAGATCTGATCTAGCCAATCCTCTTGCCTTTAGCCTTCAAGCTTCCTTTAATTATTTCTGGGCTTAAGCCAAGCTAACTTTGGGAAACATTTAATATATTGTTCAAATGATAATAGCCCTTCCCCCAAACTCAACCATCTTAATAAAGCTAATGAGAGTGCACCAAGCTAGGAGGATAGAAGAGCCTGAATTCTGCTAAGGTGTAGATATAAAGGTTTGCCAGCCATTATTCCAGAATTCACAAGATATGCAACTTTCTCTATTACTCCTGCAGCCTAAGATTGGCCCTTTGAGACACCTTTTCAGATTTTCTGCATGTCTGACCCTGATGGCTCCACCTGGACTCACCAACTGCTCATGTGGTCCCACCCACACTCTTGTGGTCTACTCAGCGCAAGAGGACAATTTCAACTCCTAATGATTTCATCTCCCATCAACACGCCTCATACCCTAGCCCCCTGCCCACCAAACTACCTTTGAAAAACCCCTAACTTATGAGCTTTTGATGATATTGATTTGAGTAATGACTCTGCCACGTGGGGTGGCTGGCCTTGCATCAATTAAACTCTTTCTTTACTGCAATGCCATGATCTATTTTGTTTGTGCAGGGGGATGGAAGAACCTTTTAGGCTGTTACAGTATGGCTTAGTGTATTGGTAAGCACACCATGTGCACATAAAACAAATTTGCATTCTGTTATTGTTGGGTGTCATTTTCAACTAAGTAAAGGTAGATAATATTTTTGTCTTATTTTTTCTAATAGTTTTATTATGTACTCAGGAAGTATTAAAAATCCATTATTAGAATTGTGATTGACTGTTTCTCTTTTTAGTCCTGTCAATTTCGGCATTATGTATTTTTATTTGTTTCATGTATGTTTTATTGTTATATCTTCCTCTTGAATTTACCCTTTTATTATTATGAAGCATAACTTTTTATTTCCATTTTTGCAAGTTATTTTTAAGTTTGTTTGACCTAATATTAATATAGTCGGTTCAGCTTTTTTACATTTTATCATCCATTAACTTTTAACGTATCTGCATTTTTATTTAAACGTGTATCCTGTAGAGAGCATATGGTGGTGTCTCGTTTCTTTATCCATCTGGACAATCTCTGTCTTTTAATCGAATGTTAAGTTCATTAATATTTAATATTATTATCAGTATGGTTTGGTTTGAGTCTAGCTTTAAAAAAATTTGTTTTGTCCTTGCTTGTTTTTGCTGTTATTACTTTGTACCCCCTTTCCTGCTTCTTTTTGGATAATTTGAATATTTGTATAAATACCATCTTAATTTTCCTAATGGCATACCTATTATTTTTTGCATTATTTTTATAGTGGTTCCCTAGGGAATATAATATATATTCAGAACTTTCAATGAGCCAACTTATAGTTAATAATGCACTATTTATTGTGAAATACAGAAATCTTACAATCTTACAAACCCATGCTTTCTCCTATCCTTTATAGTCTAGTTGTTATTTATGTTAGACAAACTTAGAAATTTGTTTTAAAGAGAAGCAAAATGTATAAGAAAATTAACAGGAAGCATGCAAAAATATAGTATTTTGCATTTATCTACAGGTTTATCATGTTTGGTGCTCTTCACTCTTTTCTGAGGATCTAAGTTTCCATCTGGTATCATTTTCCTTCAGCTTGGAGAGTTTCCTTTAGCATTTCTTATAATACACATTTGCTGGAGGTAAATTCTTAGTTTCCTTTTATATGAAAGCATCTCATTTCACTTTCATTCTTGATGATATTTTCACTGGATATAGAATTCTGGGTTGCCAGTTTTTAACTTTTTTCTTCTGCACTTTAAAAGTGTTGATCCACTGTCTTCTAGCCCAGTGATTTTTGTTAAGTCAGCCACTAATTGGATCATTGGTCCCTTGCTTGTAACATGCCAAGATTTACTCCTTTGTCTTTCAACAATCTGATTATATGGTGTTCTTTAACATGGACTTCTTTGTATTTGTTCTGCTTAGTATTTGTTTAGCATCTTATGTCTATACATTTCTGTCTTTCATAAATTCAGGAAATCTTCAGACCTTCCTCAGTTGGGCTTCTTTGCATCTCTTCCACACATTCATGCTTCAGGAGTTAGTCAGAGATTTGGCAGAAAGAGATTGAAAATCCCCTGTCTGGCTCTTTCCCCTACAGGATTCTTCCACTCTCTTCAGCCTCTACAATTTTATACCTTTTCTTTTCTGGTTGACAGGACAGAAAGAATATAGTTTTTTTCCACATGAGCTCCTGTCTGTGTTGTGTGCCTTGTGTATACTAAACTTAGTCTTGGGGTAAAAGCCTGAGGAATGGAAATTTACTCATATATCTCTCCCCCATTTCAATCAAGTATTTCGTCCCCATCATAGCCTCTTTGCTTCTGTTCATTCTTCAATAACTTCAAGAAAGCAGTTTAAGTTTTAGTTCACACCTTTGTTTTCAACTGGGATGTTTAGAGTCTGTTTCATACATGTAACATTACTCACTTTTAAATAGAAGTTTCACATGGGTGCATCTGATTTGAGGAAATTTGTCTAATGCTTGAGTCTTAGCTTCAAATGAGACTAGAAAAGAAAATTTCAGGTTTCCATTTTACAGAGATAGAGCTAAAGATAGGACATTTCCAAAACATAAGAGCATGAAAACTATTGTTCATTTTCACAATTTTAATAACATTTGAACAACAGTTTACTTATTGGTTGCCCAGTATTACGAACCAGATTTAAATTTCCAAACAACAACCAAAAACTATGAAATGGTTACTTCATTTAGTACAATTATATTTTATGCAAATGAAAACATATGGGCCGGGCAAGGTGGCTCACGCCTGTAATCCCAGCACTTTGGGAGGCTGAGGTGGGTGGATCATGAGGTCAGGAGTTCGAGACCAGCCAGGCCAGCAGGGTGAAACCCTGTCTCTACTAAAAGTACAAAAATTAACCGGGCATGGTGGTGGGCACCTATAATCCCAGCTACTCGGGAGGTTGAGGCAGGGAACTGCTTGAACCCGGGAGACGGAGGTTGCAGTGAGCTGAGATCACGCCATTGCACTCCAGCCCAGGCAATAGAGTGATACTCCATCAAAAATAAATAAATAAATAAATAAATAAATAAACGAAAAAGAAAACATATGTCATCTCTCCCTAAAAGAGAAACCCAAATCTCTTTAGGTTAAAACTTTTCAAGACTGTAGTGACAATTACTTCCTTCGTCTGCTGCCCATTCCACATGCACAGTCATGGGCTGCATAACAACATTCTGGTCAATGACAGACTGCATATATGATGTGGTTTCATAAGATTATAATGGAGCCAAAAATGTTCTAGCATCCAGTGACATTGTAGCCATCTTGACATCATCACCATCATAACGTCATAGCACAATACATTATTCCCATGTTTGTGGTGATGCTGTTGTAAACTAACTTACTTTTAAAGTCATATAAAAGTATAGCACATACAATTATGTATAGTACCTAATGCACGAGGTTGATCATAAACCACTATCTTACTGGTTTGTGTGTTGAGTATACTTTTTGTTATTTTAGAGTGTACTTCTTTTGCTTATTAAAAAAATACTGTAAAACAGCCTCAGGCAGGTCCTTCAGGAAATATCCCAGAAGAAGGCATTGTCGTCGACAGCTGCATGCCTGTTATTGCCCCTGAAGGCCTTCCAGTGGGGCAAAATGTGGAGGTGGAAGACGGTGATATTGATGATCCTGACCCTGTATAGGCCTAGGCTATATGTGTGTTTGTGTCTTCATTTTTAACAAAAATATAAAAAGTAAAAAAAAAAAGTAAAAAATATAAAAAAGCTTAGAGAATAAAGATATAAAGAAAGCAAATATTTTTGTACAGCTGCACAATGTGTTTACGGTTTTGTGTGTTTTTTTGTTTTTTGTTTTGTTTTTTGTTTTTTTGAGACACAGTCTTGCTCAGTTGTCCAGGCTGGAGTGCAGTGGTGTGGTCTTGGCTCACTGCAACTCCGCCTCCTGGGTTCACGCCATTCTCCTGCCTCAGCCTCCCGAGTAGCTGGGACTACAGGTGCCCGCCACCATGCCTGGCTAATTTTTTTGTGTGTTTTTAGTAGAGATGGGGGTTTCACCATGTTAGCAAGAATGGTCTCGATCTCCTGACCTGGTGATCCACCCGCCTAGGCCTCCCAAAGTGCTGAGATTACAGGCGTAAGCCACCGCACCCAGCCAAGCAGTCTTAAATGACCAGTTTAACCTCTCATTGAATGGAAATACAGTGTGGCCCCTAAAGAAGAATTCTTCTCTTGGAGACAAAGACTCTTAGGGGAGGAGGAGAAAATATTTTGCAAGTGATCTATTGGTATAATAACAAGGGATGCCATTTTATCTTTCATCATCGGTTTACTAGATCCAAGTATTTTGGCTGTCGGAAAAAGAATATCTATAGGTTTCTTGTTCAAAATATATACTGTGTTCTATAGAAAACCATGTCTCAGCAGTACAATGTATTACCTGTATTACACAAGTCAAGTATTGTGTGAGACCATTCAACTCTACTCTAGAGTAAGCTGATTTTGGTAAATGGAAAGACCAGGAAATCTCATGAATGTAAGGCTATTGTGTTACTTACTTGCTATAAAATATCTCCCTTTTTCAAAGCAGTGTTGTGTAAAATGCCATGATGGTGATCAACATATTCAGCAAATCCTTATGTTATTAGTGGCAGAAGCACTATGTACAGTGAAGGCAAATATGCATCCATGATATGTGTCTATTCCAATAAGGGCAAATCACAGTCCCCTCCATCATAGAAGGGGTATAATATACCTAACCTGCCACCAGGGGGAGGGTTACTCTCCCAAATGTATGATGTGCCAATCAGGATTGGCTACTGGTGCTGACAAGTTGGGCCCTCAGCAATGGTGTTCAGGACAGCCTTGGAAAAGGGGGAACACATTGTTACACATGTCGTTTATAATGTGCCCTTAACCACTGGACACACTGCAAGATGTCACTGCATGGAAGAGAGAACCAAATTTTGCACATTCTCACTTACAAGTGGGAGTTAAACACTGCGTACTCATGGACGTAAAGATGAGAACAATAGACAATGGAGACTACTAGAGGGGGGAGAGAGGGAGAGGAGAATGGGTTTTAAAACTACCTGTTGGGTACTGTGCTCACTACCTGAGTGATGAGATCATTTGTATCCTAAACCTCAGCATCACGTGATATACATGTAACAAACATGCCCATGTACCCCCGTATCTAAAATAAAAGTGAAAATTATTTTTAAAAAAGACTTCACCAGTGCGAGACTCCATCTCAAAAAACAAACAACAAACAAACAAACAAAAGACTCCACTGCACTGCAAAGCCACAGTACTGCGTTTTTCATCCTCAGCTATACATGTCTTAAAGAGGCATGCTAGTACCTGCTACTTTCTGCTCTCCAGGTTCTGTCTTCATGACATCCCTGTTACAGAAGGCCAGGGTGATGTTCTGGCATGATGGTGAGTTGATCAAGGCTCCTAGAATCTCTATTGTGATACAGAACTGAAAATTGCCATAACAGACATCAAAGAGTAACAGTGGATTCCTGATTTTTTTTTTCGTGTGAGAGCAAGTTTTTTCTGGGTTCTCTGCATATTGGTATTGAAAAAACAAAGACAAAAATTATAAAGCTTATGAGTAGCTGCACACAGTTGCTAGGAGCTACAGTTGCTGTTGTCACTTGATTTACCTTGCCATAATCTGTCATCTTCTAAGATGCTTCCATATTCTTCACAGATCAGTTGGTGAGTTGAGATGAAAATATGACAAAAAGCACCATCCTTGCAACTTTCAAGTCTTTGATGGTAACAATGACCTCGACAATTTCACCCATTTGCAAAGAAACTTTAGATTTACTATTCTGGAGGAAAATAACAGTTCCACGGGTTCTTATTTGGCTATTTCTAACATAATAGGCCTTCCTCCGTGGATCAGGGAGCCAGGCATTTCTTTCTAGCCATGCACACAGTTAACTGGGAAGGATAGCCTTGGAGTTCTACTCTCCTCATAAGGTAGACTCCAGGAAAAACAACATTTCTCAGATAGCCTCCGTAGCAAAGCTGGTAGACTGTAGTGATGTTATGCATTCCCAGACTTGTTGCACCAGTGTTCAATAATCTCTAAAATATCTAGGTGTTTTCCTTTGTTATTGTATATGGGTTCCCTAGTAAAAGGGCTCAGGTCTCTTTGGGAGAAGGGTGGGAAGAACAGTGATCACATGTACTTGTGATGTTGTCAAGACTCCAGCCTCCTCTTCATTCAAAGGGCTGCGAGTTTTTGAGCTGATTCAAATGCAGGAATTGGGTAAGAGGCTGTTACTCTCTATTTGAGGCTCAAACCAGACCTTTCTTTATCCATCCTGAAGTTTTCTGTTACACAGACCTAATAGGACATTTGTAAACTATCCATGAATTTTGTGTCAGAGACTTTACTATCCCTTAGCAAGTAGCAAAGATCCCTGTGGGTTGAAGCATGTACTTCCCACTGTGGCCCAGCTGCCTAATATTTGGTCCACGCCCATTTTATCTCTGACAGTTGGATGCTGCTATTTGACATCCAGAAAGACCATGTCAGTAGTAGCATCTTCCACTCACGTTATTGCCTAAAGAGAGCCAGCTAACGAGCTTTTTAGAGATGTTGATACTCCCCACCCACATGCAGTTATCTACATCCTGGTGGGTGCCATGTCTTCCATGCTCACTCAGGTATGAGGTTAAGGGATAGATTAGTGGACAGTCCAATCATCTACATTCCTATCTCTCTAGGACTTTGGTATATTTCTTGCTCATTGCACTGAGGAATTTCTGGCATATCAATTTCTCTTAAGAAGGCCACCACTGAATTCAATTTAATTCTGCCAAAAGAGCAAGTTGCTAGAGGCACTTCAGGGTGGTCAAGCTAATTAATTTAACCTAGACTATCTTTACAGAGTATGCCTAATGAAATATTTAGCCTAATCCAAAACTATGTCCAGCCCTCTCTAGCCTATATCCCTCAGAATCTGTGAATCGCTATTCGAGGGCTTATGCTGGGCCCTGTTGGCCAGTGAAGGCTCTCAGGTCTAATCTGGTAAGACAAGACACTGGCACAAGTGAGGCAAAGTGACTTTGTTACTCACATGTAGTCACAAGGATAAACATAAGCCTAGGGTCCACAGCGAGCCAGCCTTTCAGTGAGAAGGAAAGTGGTGCAGTGCAGATGGAATCTCATTGGTATGTGTTCCACATTCCACTGCAGCTGAGGGACCCTGGAAGTATTTCATTCTGGGTTTTATACGCTGGGTGCAACTTGGATTGCTGAGCATAAGTACTGCAGAACATCCTAGTCTGGGAGGAAGGAAGATATAGCCTGAGATGTTCTGGACATTTCCTTCTTATCTTAGGATGTTGCATTGCAAGCAAGAGCGGGAAGAGCTGGGCCGGCCAAGGCTATCCAGGGACCTGTCCTGCAGGCAGTACTAAAGTTTTCTCAGTTACAAAGACTTAATGGGACCTTAGAGAACCATCCATCATTTTTTTTTGCCTAGAGACTTTACTCTCCTTTAAAAGTATGTGTGAAACATACTTTTAAAAAGTTTCTGTTAATGGGCAGTTCTTACAAATCGTTGTTGTGTAAACTTTTTCCTAGGTATGATTTGTTTTTAGCATCCCAGGGCCCACAGGGTTCTGCACCTAGTTATAGGTTAGAGACAATGTCCGGGAGGGGTGGGGAGGAGGCCTGGAGGATATTTTAAGAGGTTAATGCTATGAATGAAGCCATTAGGAGGTCTTTAAGCAAGGCAGGAAGAGGATCATCAGATTGGGAAGGAGGGGTGTTTTCCATTATACAGGTCTTTGGGGGTTAGGAGTATGAGGCCCCCAAATCCTCTTCTTTGGTCCAGTTCCCATATTCAAGATTATAGTCATTCCTCTTTGATGCCTTAATATCCACCAATGAAATCAGGCAATACAGTGAATTCCTCTGACTCTGAATGTTGGCAACCCTCAGACTCAACCCTTGACTTTGATTTTTGGCTACAGAAGCCCTCTGTCTGCAGTAAAGATAAGTGACTCTTTCAGCACAGCCATAGAAATCAAAGAGAGTCCCTGGTTTTCTGACCATGCCTTGGGCTAACAAATACTTTGGAAATTGTTTTCTTTCTTTAAGCTCTTCAGCTCAGAAGCAGCCAGCTTACCTTATCATCCTTGCATTCCATTTATTTGAAGGCTTCTTGACAGCAGACACTTCTAGAATCAATTACTACACCCACCAGGGTTCTAAGTTGCAAAGAGCAGGGCTCACTGGAGCTAGTTCAATCAGGAATGCAATTTATTAAATCATATGAGAGGCTCCTGGAGACTGCAGATGGGCCAGGGATCAGCTTGAACAATGGCATGGACAGCTTGCTCCAGGGGAAATCTGACAGGTGTCCCGCACATTGTGTCACAGCCTGCTCCATGATGCTAGATTAGGGGGTGCCACCACTGGGACCTCTTCCTGTTATGTCTCAGCCAAGACCCACTAGCCTTCCTGAAATGCTTTAAGGGCATCATCCCTTTCACATCACTCTTTTCTGAGCTGGAATCTCCAGTGAGTGCATGGGACTGCAGAGCTCATGCCACATGCCTGCACTCTGCTCTCAAGGTGCTAGGAAAGCAAGGTGTTCCTTTAACTTTGGGTGAGAGCACAAGGTGAGAAATTCTGCAAACTTTACATAGTGATTCATAAGGTATTATGAATACTTTACAAATATGAAGGTAGCTGTGGACTTTAACCAATGCCCACTGCAAAGAGCCAGCCCCAGATGTTACCTACCCCAAATGCCACCTCCTATCACCCAATCTAAAATGGCCCACACCCAGGATATTCTTTGTGCATAGTCACATCTTTTAAGGCATATATCATATTTTACAACTATCTTGCTGATGCATTTATTTGCTATTTTTCTGTCTCTCACCTAATTAAAATGTAAAGCTTTAGAAGAGCTTAGCACAGTTCCTGGCAGATGGTTGGTACTCTGTAAATATTTGTTGAATTAATGTAGCTGTAAAATGAGATGTTTCTGAATAATGATCTTAATGCTGGTTTTCAAATTGTCTAACACTTTTTTCTCAAGGTGCTGCTGGATGGCCACCTAGGTGGGGAATCCCCATCTGTGGGGGATCTGTGGGGGAATCCCCATCTAGGTGGGGACCGAGCTCTCATCTGTCTCTGCCCCTGCATCAGCCCAAGGAGTTTAATCTCTTCATTGTTAGCTAAACAGTAAACAATAGAGTTTTTAAAATTACCTATTTAACAGTGAGTTTTTTGACACCCCAAATTGTAAACTATTTCCTCCCTGGGTTAAGTCGTTTATACAGGAATTGTTGGTTGCTGCAATAAAGTGAGACAGGTGACCTCAATCAATAATTTTGTATTTTTGAAATCCTTACCCTGAATTGGAAACCTACTAAGTTGTTCATCTGTTCAGAACCCTACAAGAGCTTGCCAATCCCTAGAATACTAACTCCTCCCCTAGCAGCACTCGGAGCCCCTGACAACTTACTGTCCCCCTTTCTTTCTATCTTTGTTTCCTTCTGTCCTGCACAATGAGCTCACATTTCAATCCACATGTGATGAACACACTCTCAGAATGCCAGAACTGAAAAGGACTCAAAAAGCAATCTTGTCAAACCTCTTGTTTTAATACAGGAAAATGCTAAATCCCAATGAGGTTAACTGATAGAAACATAGTACACACTACTTAATATTTCATTGACTGAGTAAATTTCCCAAGATCATACTCCTACTTAGTGGAATAGTTCAACTTTGAAAGCAGCCTCTGAGCATTTTTATCCAGTGTTTAAATTTTTGTTTCAGTCCTAGTAATGGATAACATTTACTGAGCACTCACTAAGTGCCAGATATATACAGGAACACATTTAATCCTTGCAACACCCTTATGGAGAAGGTTACTATTGTTATCCTACCTCAAAGCTGAGAAAACTGATGCACAGTAAAGCTTATGTAATTTAATCATAGCTGCACAGTTAATAAGTGCCAGAGTGGGGATTTGAACTCCAGAGCCTGTGTGCATAATGACTGTGTGATTCTGCCTACTGTGGGCTGAACTGTTTCTCCTCAAAATTCATGCATTAACTTCCTAACCCCAGGAACTCATAATGTGATTGTATTTGGAGATAAGGTTTTTAGAGAGCTAATGACAGTAAAATGAGGTCACTGGGATGGGCCCTAATCCAACAGGACTGGTGTCCTTATGAGGAGAAGAGATTAGGACACAGGCACGCACAAAGGGAAGACCATGTGGGACGCAGGGAGAAGGTGGCCATCCACAAGCCAAGGAGAGAGGCTCGGGAGAAACCAATCCTGCTGACACCTTGATCTCAGACTTCCAGCCTCCAGAACAGTGAGAACATAAATTTCTGTTGTTTAAACCACGGGGTTGTCCCTAACCTCCAGACCGTGGACCTGTATTGTTCCGTGGCCTATTAGGAACCAGGCTGTACAGCAGGAGGTGAGTGGCTGCGGGTCAGTGAGCATTATGGCCTGAGTTCCGCCTGCTGTCAGATCAGCGGCAGCATTAGATTCTCACAGGAGCACAAACCCTGTTGTGAACTGCGCATGCCAGGCATCTAGATTGCGCGCTCCTTATGAGAATCTAACTAATGCCTGACGATCTGAGGTGAAACAGTTTCATCTTGAGACCATCACCCCCCCTACACCGCCCCCAGCCCCCGCCATCTGTGGAAAAATTGTCTTCCATGAAACCCGTCCCTGGTGCCAAAAATGTTGGGGACTGCTGGTTTAAGCCACTCAGCAGGCCGGGGCGTGGTGGCTCACGCCTGTAATCCCAGCACTCTGGGAGGCCGCGGCGGGCAGATCACGAGGTTAAGAGATCGAGATAATCCTGGCCAACATGGTGAAACCCAGTCTCTACTAAAAATACAAAAATTAGCTGGGCATGGTGGCGCATGAATGTAGTCCCAGCTACTCAGGAGGCTGAGGCAGGATAATCTCTTGAACCCTGGAGGCGGAGGTTGCAGTGAGCCGAGATCGTGCCACTGCACTCCAGCCCGGGCAACAGAGCGAGACTCAGTCTCAGAAAAACCAAAACAAACAAACAAAAAACAACAACAACAAAACCCTCTCAGCCTATGACACTTTGTTACAGCAGCCTGAGCAAACTAAGACACTGCCTACACGTGCATACCGACTCCCATATCTCCCAAAGCCTCGGTATCTTCTTTCATAGCATTCCCTCCATCTCCAGTGTTCTTTGTCCCACTTTTTACCTCCCTTCTTTCATCCCTCCATCATGTCCCTATTCTTCCTGGACCACCTTAGTTACTGTCTCCTCCATGAAGCTTTTTAAAATTAACCCCTAGCCTTCCGGAAGGAAGCGGCTAACTATGGCGACCGCCATGGAGCAGTGGGTTCTGGTGGTTGCTTTACGAGGCTCCTGCTTACCGTCTTATTTTGGAAGGGATTCTGATACTCTGGATAATCAGACTTCTTTTCTCTAAGACTTACAAATTACAAGAACGATCTGATCTTACAGTCAAGGAAAAAGAAGAACTGATTGAAGAGTGGCAACCAGAACCTCTTGTTCCTCCTGTCCCAAAAGACCATCCTGCTCTCAACCGCAACATCGTTTCAGGACGGAGTCTTGCTCTGTCACCAGTCTGGAGTGCAGTGGTGCAATCTCGGCTCACTGCAACCTCCACCTCCCGGGTTCAAGCCATTCTCCTGCCTCAGCTTCCCGAGTAGCTGGGACTACAGGCACAAGCCACCATGCCGGCCTAAGTTTTGTATTTTCAGTAGAGACGGAGTTTCACCATGTTGGCCAGAATGATCTCGATCTCCTTTTTTTAATTAAAAAGTAAACTTTAATGTCGAAAATGCAAACTTGGGGAGGGCAGAAAGATCACACACAAGGCTGTCACTTCACACTTGGAAGGTTGCGCCGCCGTCCTGTCTGCAAAGTGAGGAGTGCCAAGTGTGATCCGCCCGCCTGGGCCTCCCAAAGTGCTGGATTACAGGCATGAGCCACCACGCCTGCCCTGCCGTGTCTTCTTTCTCCTCCTAAGCAGCTGTTTTCGTCTCCTGAATTTTGATGTTCTACTTAACACCCTCATGTTCTTACGCATGTTGCCCTGCTGGAGGCGTCCTTCTCTTTGGGAAGCCTGACCCACCAACAGTGCCTCAGGAGATAGACATGGAAGCTTAGCCGGTGGGGGCCCCTCGTCTCTATCCCACCTCAGTTGCAGGGGAGGGGTCAGTTGCAGCTGCAGTGGTGGCCCCGACAGTTTTCTTTTGCGGGACCTGTGGCCGGCAGCTCTGGGTGGAGAAGACCTACTTGATCCAAGAACTGCAGGATCCTTGGGCTGCATGTCCTCCCCCACCATCAGCAAGCCTGGAGAACTGGGCAGGTGGTCTTTACCCAGCACCTTCAAGGCCGCCTTCTCTGGCCACAGGGAGCAGCCCGGAACTGGGGAAGGGAGCACTGTTGGAAGTGGGTCAGGCTTCCCAAAGGGAAGGATGCCTCCAGCAGGGCTGTGTGAACTGGCGACTCCATGGCCCTTGGAGTAGAAACTCACTGCATGCACCTGGGCCTTGTCAGTCTGGTTCTTTTCTGTCAAGCTCTTGAGGTGGACATTTCCCTCCAAGGGCCTGGGATTGTACCAGGAGGAAGTGAGATTTCCCTGAGTCTCCAGGGGCCTAGAGGTGGAGGCTGCTTCCCCATTGCTACAGAGGCCCATTTTATTGTCCTCCTGCCCCTGGGTCTCTACCTGGTCTTTCACCTCCGTTGCTTCTTTGGGCTCTTCTGCCCTCACCTCCATCTTCAGGAGCCTGGCTGGGATCACCTGCTCATCTAATGAAGGAAGTTGAAGGTTAAACTTGCCTCTGAGACGAGGGATCCTCACGGGGCTGAGGTGTCCAAACATCATGGAGTTGCGAGCAGACAGCATGGGTTTCTTCCTTGAGGGGGGGCTCCAGACCACAGGAGGCAGGACCCTTTGTGGGGTGCCCGTGTTCTGAGAGATAAGACACAGCCTCACAGGGGCACCGTCCCACCTGACTGGAAAAGAAGGCCTAAGGTGTCGCTGACGGTTGAAGAGGAGTGGGAAACGGCCCCAGATTCCCGGGGCAGGCACAGGTGCGGGAGCTGCAGGGTGAGCCCGGCCAGCTGGGAAGGCCTCACAGACAAGACAAGCAGGTTGCCGATGGCGTGGCCAGGACCTGCGGTGGGACCAGGAACAAAATACGCTTAGTGAGTTGCCCATTTTGAGCGAGTTGTGCACAGACGAAACTAAGGGTCAGAAGCAGAGAGGATACTCCTAAGTCACCCACTTCTCTGTGGCCGGGTGCACACTGGGCATCTGGGAGTTTATGACATCACCATGGGGCTGGTGACAGAGCCAGGGTGTGGAGGAGTGCTTAGGAGCCCAGTGAGGGTGCCTACAAGAGGAGTCAAAGGGCAAAGGGTGAGACCCTTCCACCGGTCCAGCTGGACTCTAGCCTCAGGGACGTCCTGCTCCTGGGGGCAGGTGTGTGGCCCTGGATGGGCCCCCCTGTGGGGCTGTTGGGGGTGTGGGGCTGATCCACCAGAGCCCTTCCACCTGGCACCTGGCCCAGATGCTGGCTGGCATCCAGTGGCCCTGTCTTGGCCGGCCCTATCCCCCAGGTTACAGGGCCAGAACCTGGAAGCAGAGCGCAGGACCAGCCAGATCCTGCCAGGCTCCCCCGGGGCCTCTCCAGTGCCTCTGTGCCACCTGGAGCCAGGCCCGCCTTCTCCATGGCTGCCATGGCCTCAAGGGCCACCAGCCTCGCTCCGCAGGTTTCCAAAGAGAGGACGCGGTGCCCTGACCTGACTGGATGCGCCTCTTACCACATGCCTCCCTGGCAGGCATGGTCTCCACTTTTTACAAATTTGCCTGAGACCATTCCTCAGGTCATTCAGGTGGTCATGGCCCAGCCAGGCTTTGAACCCGGGCTGTGCGATTCCACAGCGGGCGCTCTGGCCTGTGTGCCTCATGACCATGGACACAGCATCTATTCTTATTTTTTCCTGTAGTCCTGGGGTACTTAGCACCGTGGCATATCTGTAATAAGCACATGCACACCTCGAAGGAGGTCTTCACTTCAACATACAAGTTGACCATGGCATGCTCTGGCCTCCAGTCCTCTACAAAGATGTAGGGCAGGAACTACCAGTTGTCAGCACAGCACCATCCCACATTGCTCTTCTAATGGAGCCTTTCACCCCAGATGTTCTTTCTCGTCTGATGGAAAGGATCCAAGTATGTAAAGATTATGTTCTAGATCAGCTTTGGTCTGTCCTAAAAGAAATTTGCCAGTGGATTATTCCATATGGATAAAAGTCAGTTTCTCTGGTCTTCCTGGAATGTGTCTAGAAAGCAAATACATTATTTACAAGTTCATAGTAGATCAATGTATTGGATTAAAATATGACAAACATAATTTGGTCATTGTGAGCATGCCAGCTCAGTCAACTATTCACCACACATGATGCCCTAAATATAACTCTAGGTTTTCTTATGCCCAAGAGAGGGACATACTCTTGGGTGTCTGGACTAGGGAAACATGTATGAAAAACCATTTGGCCACTCTACATCTTATTATTGGAGAATTGAAACCCTCTATATTCACACCTCCCACCCCCGCGACTGATTGTATATCCTCTTTCCCACGTGTTCTGTCTTTTCTTCAGAGAACTGGAATCTCGCATGATCTTGGATTTTCTAGTGAGGTTATTCCATAAGCAGGCATCCCTGAGTTGACTATGAACATGTACCTCTGGTTACCTATGCATTGCAGTCATTTCTGTAGATTTACTACCTGTGAAAGAATGGAAAGAGACAGGAGAAATAATCCAGTCCCATGATTCTCAGTGTCTTAGTCAGTTCCAGCTACTATAACAAAATACTTCAGACTGAGTGGTTTAAACAGCAAACTTATTTTTCATAGTTTTCAAGACTGGGAAGTCCAAGGTCAAGGTGTCTAGGGATTCAGTGTCTGGTGAGGGCTCTCTTCCTGGTTTGCAAATGGCCACCTTCTGGCTGAACTTTCTCATGGCAGAGAGAAAGGAAAAGAACTCTCCCGTGTTTCTTTTTAGGAGAACACTGATGACAGACTCTATCCCCATGACTTAATTGTCTCCCAAAGGCCCAATCTCTAGATACTATCACATTGGGGATTAGGGCTTCAACATATGAATTTGGGGGGAAGGGTGGAGCACAAACATCAAACATTCAGTCTATAGCACTCAATAAAGAAAAACTGTCCCCCTCCCCAGAAAGTGTGTTGGAAATTTATGGAGACATTTTGGTTGTCATAGAAATTGGAGGTAGCACCAGCACTTAGTGGGGACATTTGACATGCTGCAATATACAACCTGATGAAGGTTTCCCCCACATGCTACATACCTTTTTAAAATGTTCTGCTGGACATTTTTAGGACTGTTCATAATTATCCAATCCTTGATTCTAGTTTACCTAAAAAGATAAAATATATTTTATATATACATTTGAATGAATTTGTCAGATTATAGAAACTGAGAGAGGAAAGTACTGAGCTTTCTTCTCAACTTCATTGGACGCAACAGTATGCATTGATCTGCATTTGTGCCTGCTATATTCACAGAAGTTCTATGGATAGGTGCCCGGACTATGTTATTATATCATCTATCGTATAAGGGTCTGAATACTTACACATGGAAATAACATTTTATAATTTATAATAATTACTATATTTATATTATAGTTGGGACACTTAATTTTTTTAAATTATGTCTGGAGATCAATTACATTATTTGTAAATTTCATTACAAAGGGGCATTGCAAAATATGTGTTAATAAAGGATACAACAGTTCTGATTCCATTCATGAATGTTTCAGCATTTATTTAACTAGTCTTTGATTGATGCACACTTGGGCTATTTCTAAGGTTTTACTTTTACAAATAATGTTGCAGTGAAGAACTTTATAGATATCATTTCCTATGTTCACAGTGTTGGAATTTTTATTAGTTAATAATATTAAAAATCCAGGAAATTTTTCACTTCATGATCTGTGCTTCTGCTTTCTGATAATGACATTCCAACAATCTTGGGGCTTTTGTTTCTTCCCAGTGATGTCTGGGACTGAGAAGTAGCTGCCCACTTTTGACAAGCTATGTTAGTCTGCTTAGGCTGCCATAACAAAACATCACACACTGGGTGGCTTAAATAAGAGAAATTTATTTCTCACAGTTCTGGAGGCTAGAAAGTCCAAGTCAAGGTGCTGGAAAGGTAGGTTTTATTCTGAAGCCTCTTATCCTGGCTTGTAGGTGGCCCTCACCTTGCTGTGTTCTCATATGACCTCTCCTTTGTGCACACTCAAAGATAGAAAGGGAGAGAGAGTTTCCTAGTGTCTCATTTTATAAGGTCACCCATCTTATCAGAGTAAGGCCTCACCTTTATGAACTCATTTAACCTATCTCCAAATACAGTCACACTGGGAGTTAGGGCTTCAATATATGGATTTGGAAAGGGGGGAACACAATTTATTCTATAGCACAAGGCACATACCCTCCAGTTGCCAATAGCGTCCATCACTCCTCACTGTCTTCTTAACGCTGACTACAATCAGTTCCCACTCATTGTCACATATGGGCTGCTGTATTTCTTATAACAAAAACAAGAGGAAGGCCAAGGGTGGTGGCTCAAGTCTGTAATCCCAACACTTTGGGAGGCCAAGGTGGGAGAATTGCTTGAATCCAGGAGTTTGAGACCAGCCTGGACAACATAGCGAGACCCCAACTCACAAAAATTAATAAACAAATAAAAAGAGGAAATTATATCACTATTATGTCTATGTCTCTATCAAAATTAGAAAATTCAAGAGAATCTGTAAGCGCCATGAGTTTCAAACAAAATGGGGGATACATATTTAGTGGAAGTAAATAATATTCCTATGTGTATATGCAAACAGAATGTGATTTTTGTCGAAGAATCAGACTTAAGGTGCCATTGTGAAACAAAACCACCAGAAAAGCACACACTTAGTCTGAATCACATAATTGGGTCATCTGCTTGGCCCTGTGTACATCTGAGTTTGGGATCCTTGTGTGATTCTATTTTGACCCCTAAAATATCTGCCTCCACTGATGTTGCATTGCCTTTCCTCACATATCATGCAAATTGCAAATATTTAGAAAAAAACAACAGACATCCCCCAGCCTCAGACACTAGCAGCAAAATCCAAGCATGGATTCTTTTTTTTTTTTTTTTTTTTTTTTTGAGACAGAGTCTCACTCTATTGCTCAGGCTGGAGTGCAGTGTTGCGATCTCGGATCACTGCAACATCCGCCTCCCAGATTCAAGGGATTCTCTTGCCTCAGCCTCCCAAGTAGCTGGGGTTACAGGTGTGCACCATCACGCTGGGCTAATTTTTGTATTTTTAGTAGAGATGGGGTTTCACCATGTTGGCCAGGCTGGTCTCGAACTCTTGACCTCAAGTGATCCACCCGTCTCAGCCTCCCAAAGTGTCGGGATTACAGGCGTGAGCCACCACGTTCAACCTTTTTAAATTTATTTTTATTTTTATGCTCTTAGAAATTTCTTTAGGTCTGTGAAGCTGCCACTCTTTGAGAAATGGATTGCTACGTTCTCTTTCCCTATGAATAACAGACATCATTTAATCGGTTTTCCAGTCTCATAAATACACTGCCATGTGATGGATGGAAGCCGAGTCCCTGTGCTGCTGCAGACTCAAGCTGAGCTGGCTGAGCTGCTTGCCTTGTTCAACTCTTCAGCTCAGAAGGAAGCCAGGATATTTGTGTTTGTTCATTTCCTCTCCCAAACATGGGCTTGCTGCTTGCTGCAGTGCAACAGGCTATGAATTCAAAATAGGATAGAGCTGTCCAGTGGGTTACACTTCAAACGAATGTTCAGTTTTGACCATGGCCTCAGATTATCTAAGCCACAAAATGGGGGAAGAGAGCAGCACACAGAGGAAAACAAGTTCCTGTAGAATTTCCAGATTTTCTTGAGCTTAATGGGGTCAGACATTCTAAGGCAAATAATCTTTCTAGAGGCAAATCAACCCTCTTTTCAAGGTAAATAAAAGCGATGCTTGTTGCAGTCTATGCAAATGCCATAAGCAACAGTTTCAAAGCGAAAACAATGTGAACTATCATATTTCCTATATTCCAACTCCTAGATTTCTTTTTTTATTCTCTGCATGTGGCACACAACAAATAACCTTCCTTTGTTGGAGTCGATCTGTAACTCCAACTTCAGTGAGGCTCATCTTTTGTTCTGGCAGAAAAAGTTTTCCCTTTATTGGTGTCATTTTGGTGTTGTAACAATCACAGTGCCATACTCATAGAGTGTGAGAACTTTTGCCACAAGTCTAAAAGAAAAAGGCACCAGTCAGGGAAGAAATTATTGCATCTTGGCTGACATTGCAAGGCAGAGTGACTATTTCTTCTTGCAGTGTTTATAGAGCCTGAAGGAACTAGGACCATCATCTCAATGCGAGGCAATTATTGAACCCTAATATATAGTTTACCAAGTGCTTTATACACCTTTATCTCATTTAATCCTCCAACAGTTTAATAAAAATGGAAGCCATGAGAGATAAGTAATTATCCTACCACTCCAGAGCTGCAGGTGGCAGAACTGAAATTCCGAGTCCAGTCTCTTTGTTCATTCATTCATTCATTCCATTGCATTCAACAAAAATTGAGTTCATAATGTTTGTCTAACCCCAAAGCCTATGCTCTTTACCCTGAGGTATTACAATTCCTTTAAAAAGTCAAACTATGTCAAAAATAATGTTTTAGAAGGTTGTTCTGGTGTCATAAAAGTGAGAGCTAGTGGAGTCTTCGGGGCCAAAAGTCATCAACTATGAAGCAATCTTGACAGGTCAGGCTAGGAAAATCCTTTAACCCAGACTCTCAGCGCATCTGTGGGGAGTGGTAGGTCATCTGTATAAATACAGATCACTCTTATACATACCACAGCGTAATGCCTGTTTGTCCTATAGGGTCATTTGGCCCACTTACAGATTATGAGAGAGAAGGTAAGGCTAGCAAAAAGAAAGATGTTAATAAACTTGATACAGTTTGCTGCTGGACCTTGTTTGGATCTATTTTGGTTTTCTTTAAGCTGTCATCTACTTCAGTGGGCCGAAACAGTGAAGAGAAATTCAACATAAAATAAGAAATGGGTGAAAACTTGTGGTTCTTAACCTAATAAGAACCAAAAGGACATTTTTAAACTAATAAGAGCTTACATTGGGCTCAAACCTGTTTACTTTCTTTAGCAACAAGAAAACTGAGAAAATTAGGGTACAATAAATTCTTTCTTTATTCTTATGTTGCCATCTGAGTACTACATACACATAGATATTTCTTTGCATTTTTTTGTGAATGACTTTTAATATTCTCTTCAAGAAGATTAGGCTAAAATTAATCCTCTGTAGATAGGTGAAAGCAGATGATCTTACAGAAGAAAATCTATCTGATGGAATAATATCAGGCTGACAGGCACACTTGAATATTACAACTACAATTAAGATAAAGTCTTTTCCTCGCTTGGCATGGAAACAATGGAGGCCATAAAGTATCAGGATTCTTTTTGCATTATAGGAATAATGAGAAAATGGACAAAAACCAATCTCTCCTCTGTGGCAGTACAGCCTGGATTCTGAACATCAGGCATGTACACACCATGCGGAAAGCACAGGAGACTGGACTTCACTTCTGAGATCATTCATTTTTTATTTCAGGCAAGTCTTATGTTTAAACATAAGGCCCACAACCACACTGTTTCAGACAACATACCAAATGGCATGTCCAATATTTTGATTTAAGAAGAAGAAGAAAAAAAAAAGCACTTCTCAGTTATCATTTCCTGTTTTTTTTTTTTTTTTTTTTGAGACATGTTCTCACTGTGCCACTGAGGCTGGAGTGCCATCTCAAACTCCTGGGCTCAAGTGATCCTCTCACCTCAGCCTCCTGAGTAGCTGAGACTACAGGCACCTGCCACCATACCGGGCTAATTTTTTTTTTAATTTTTTGATTTGCTATGTTGCTCAGGCTGGTTTTGAACTCCTGGACTTTAGTGATCCTTGCACCTTGGCCTCCCAAAATACTGGGATTATAGCCATAAGACACTGTGCCCAGTCCATCACTGACTTTGTTATGCTTGACGCAACGTGAAAGAAGGTGGAGAAGTATCCCCTTCCCAGAAAAGACGATAGTTCCTATTTCTTAATATTTGAATTTCCTGTCTTGCCTTGGAAGGAAACATATGGCAAGGATGAAAGGAAGAGGGGACTAGAAGATACGTTATTTTGAAAATAGAAAAAAAAAAAGTCAAAAATTTATCTTCCAGTTGATGCAGCCACCAGGAACGGCTGACGACACAGCAGGTAGGGCCTTGGGGTCACCATTCTTAGACCTCAGTGAACAGGCAGAGCTGTGGGCAGCCGGAGCTCTGCTCACTAAAGGGCATCTGTCTACCACTCTGCAAGCTTTAGCCCAGAGCAGTGTTAAGTCAGGGCCTCCTGGGGAGTCTCAGGAAGGGTTAGAAATGTCTGAGATCAACTAAAAAACATATTCATCTTCCAGAGTTAACTACAATTTTTGATGTTGGTTCTTCCCTGTAGTCTTTTCCTTTTGCAGAGTTCTTCACATTTTTAATAGATTTTATAAAATTACTTTCATTTTTGTGATTGTTTCAAAACTAACATATATGAGTTATAAAGAGTTTATAAAAAACAAAGAAACAAATGAAAACAATTCACTTTTCAACCACACAGAAGAAATGCCAACAGTTAACATTTGAAGGTGGCATTAATTTTCTCATACTATATATTGAGTGCCATTTTGGACAAAAAGAAACTGAGGTTCAAAAATGTCAGGCTTGGAAATGAAGAAGGTTGGTATATGAGATGGGGCAAAGCAAAAACAAAAACCAACTGGCTCATTTTTTTCCGTCTATCCTCTCAACATTCAATACAAGACTGCTCTGTGACTAGATGTGTGGGGGTTTCCCCACATATGGAACAATTAATTCTCCAGCAGACTCGCTGGAACTCGATGTCCTAAAATGTAACTCAATTGTGACACTATCTATGCGGAGATAGTGTTGGATCCCACAGGTTAAGGTTTTTGCATCATCAACACAGTTTTCACATTTACTATTAAATAGTTCATCCTTTCTCCCACTTACCTGAATTTCCAGAAAAATCTTATAATAAATCTTTATATATACATGCATCTATTTCTAGATGTTCTAATCTGGCCCATTGAGCAGGCTGTCTTTATTTCTATGCTAGTATGTAGGAAACCTTTATTATTGGCCAACATAACCCTTAATATTTTCTTTTCTTTTCTTTCTTTTTTTTTTTTTTTTGAGACAGAGTTTTACTCAGTCTGTTGCTCCGGCTGGAGTGCAGTGGCATGATCTCGGCTCACTGCAACCTCTGCTTCCCAGGTCCAAGCGATTCTCCTGCCTCAGCCTCCAGAGTAGCTGGGACTACAGGCATGCACCACCACAGCTGGCTAATTTTTGCATTTTTAGTAGAGACAGGGTTTCGCCATGTTGGCCAGGCTGGTCTCGAACTCATGACCTCAAGTGATCCACCTGCCTTGGCCTCCCAAAGTGCTGGGATTACAGGTGTGTGCCACTGTGCCCGGCCAACCCTTAATATTTTCTTGAGGTCATTATCCTCTCCCAAAACATGTGGCCAATCGTGTGCACTGTCCCCCACTAGCACATTGAGACAGTTGGGCCTACATGAGCCAGTTGGCACTTCCTACACCTGAAGTCTCAGGAAATGGTTCCAGAATTGTCATGTGACCCAAACAAGGCCTCGGGAGTTTTCAGCTGGAGCAGCTGAGTAAGATTGCCCCTGGCATCTGCCATCTGAGTGCTGGAAGGAAGTGATGCCTTCCTGGCCATACGGAGGAAGCCCATCTGCAGAGGCAAGAAATGAGAACCCAGAACAGGGGGGCTAAACCAAGTAAAAGAAGCAAAATACCTAGGCTACATGGAGTCGGATTCAGTTTGGACTCTGTTATCTGGTTTTTCTAGTTATGGGAATCAATGAATTCCCTTATTTTTGGATGAAACTGGTTTGAGTTTCTGCCTTAGCAGGTAACATCTGTCTAAGTGCCTCATAAACAATGAGGGACCATACAAATTTGAGATAGTGGTAACATCTGGGAAAAAGAATCATTTCTTCTAATATTAGTCATTCCAAAAGTCTTAGTCCAAGTTTCTCCATATAGTGTAGACCATAATTTAAACTCTACCTATATTACAGAATTATTTTATAAATAAATGAAAAATATATATGAAATCTAAAAAATGACAAAGATGAAAGTATTATTTTAATCATGGGCATATTTATTTTCTTTAGCTTTGCCCATCTTATTTGAGAGAAAATACTTTCATGTCTTTACCTATGCTACAGCCTCCTAATAGGTTCATTATGGTTTATAAATGTAAGTTATAATTAGATTTCTATAAGGTCAACACCATTTAGAAGTATTAAGAAAGCAGCTGACTTGTATTACCTGTTTCTATTCATGTAAAATTCACCACAAGAAGAAAGATGATTGCTTTAGTAATTTTATTTTTCACTAAAAGCTGCCTAGTCCAAGCATTATCAATGGAGAAATGTCTCAGATAAATGGTACCTGCAGCTGTCACATCAAACCAGATGATAACAAAATCTCCATGTACACCAAGGTGTCTAAATGTTCAATGTTTCCAAAAACCGCTTTCATTCCCAAAGTAGCTTTTACAGTGGCCCAAAACCACCACCCCACCTTTTTTTTTTTTTTTTTGAGACAGGGTCTCACTCTCTCACCCAGGCTGGAGTGCAGTGGCATGACCTCGGCTCACACAACCTTTGCCTCCTGGGCTCAAGTGATCCCCCTACTTCAGCCTTCCGAGTAGCCGGGACTACAGGCATGCACCCACACGCTTAGCTAATTTTTAAATTTTTTGTGGAGATAGGGTCTTCTTGTATTGACTAGGATAGGCCCCGTATTTCTTAAAGAACAGCACAAATAATGGAAAATGATTGTTAAATTCTTTAATTCCCCGCACTGTAAAATAGTTGATGTGTACAAGAAGAATTTCTGTGAGTTGACTGAAGCAGGCAGAAAAATGATGTTTCCTTGTCTATCGTTTTGTTTTAACACCACTAGATACACTGGTTCTGCTTCACTCTCTTGAAAAAGATTTTTGCTTGAGTTATAACATCTTGCCGAAGAACACCATGAGATTTTAACGTAGCAGGAATTAATTAATCTTTAAACCTCTAAAATTAATTCCATCCTTCCTGAGGAAAGACAAATGGAAATGGTCAGGATTCCCACAACGAAGTACACAGGAATCCCAGCCTGAGCCTTGCCTCTGGCTTTATCTGTTTAATTGCTTGTTTGTTTGTCTCAATTCTGAGATTATATATTCTTAAACATAATCTCTTTAAAACCTTGAAACCATATTCCAGGGGAGAAAATAAGGTTTATGTCATCATGTTTGATGGAGAAAACCAGTTTCTGCATCTTTTCATCTCTGCTGTGGTTGGTCAAGGAGATGTGATTAGTCAATATCTTTGGCTTGCTGTATTCAGATTGATCAAAGCTTTTTCAGAACAACTGTTATGTGTCTAGCGCCTTGCTCTCACTTGTTTTATCTTAATTTTGACAACAACCTTATGAAGTGGTATTTTTAGTCATTTTAAGTGGAGGAACTTGAGGTTTAGAGCGATTTGTCCAAAGAGCCAGTACTGAAATTGCATCATTTGTTCAAGGTTGCACAACTAAAAGGAGTCAGAATTTCAACTCAGGTCTTTCCAATCTATGCCGTGTGCCTTTCTGACCCTCCTCCCTCCACTTGCTAAACATTGAATAATTGAAAGTATCATGGATGATACATCTAATTTTGATATTTGATGAATCTCAAAAACATTATGCTAAGCAAAAGACGCCAGACACACAGAAGAGTATATACTGTCTAAAGCCATGTATATGAAATCCAAATACAGACAAAATTAAGCCATGTAGATGGAACATAGGCAGTGGTTGACAGCTGCACAATGAATGCTCCACAGTGTAGGGATTCGACTGAAAGAAACACCAGGGAACTTTTTATGGGGGTGGAAGTGTTCTATATCTTGTTACTTGGATATACACAATTGTCAATACTCTTTGAATAACTGAACATCTAAAACCTGTACTTTTCATTGTGTGTTAATCACATCTCAATTTTTTTTTTTTTTGAGACAGTCTTGCTCTGTCACCCAGGCTGGAGTGCAGTGGCACAATCTCGGCTCACTGCAACCTCTACCTGCCGGGTTCAAGTGATTCTCCTGCCTCAGCCTCCTGAGTATCTGGGATCACAGGCACGCACCACCATACCCAACTAATTTTTTTGTATTTTTAGTAAAGACGGGGTTTCACCACGTTGGTCAGGCTAGGTTCAAACTCCTGACCTTGTGATCCTCCTGTCTCGGCCTCCCAAAGTTCTGGGATTACAGGCATGAGCCACCGCGCCTGGCCACATCTCAATTTTTTAAGATTCTATTTAAATGACCTAAAATGCAGTTTCAGGTAACTCTGCTTCTCTGGTAGTCTTCAAAGTTGATATATCGAAATTTCTACTTTGAAACAGAAAACAAAAATAATATTTTAATGTCAACAGTGTCTTTGACTACAAACTTGGCCATAGTTACTGACTTAGGTTTAGTGAGAAGATTCAAGAGAAATCTGGGCTATGAGGCACAATCGCCAGGAATTCTTACTTTTATCAAGAATCTATGTTTAAGTAATAATTGTATTAATGTTAATAAGCATTAACTGAACATTTCTAAGCACCAGACATGGAGTTAAATGCTTCACTGCCTCTTCTCACTTCATCCACACATTAATTTAATGAGGCAGGTAACATTATAATCATTACCCTCTGAAAGATAAACTCTCCAAGACTTAGAGAAGTCAGATGGCACATCCAAGATCCCAGAAGTAGGTGTTGGGCTAGAAATTTGCTGAAGAGAATCTGAATCTTAGCTCTAGTCTTACACTACTTAATATTGCTTTCAATGACAGCACTAATGAAAAAATTCAAGGGAATCAAGAAAAATGTTGAATGGTTAGCGTTAACTTTTGCTTTTTTCTAGTCTTGTATTTTCTAGGTATTCCGTATTAAGTATGGGTTTCTTTTTTAGGTAATAAACTATAGTCTAAAATGATAGTTAATAGAATGTAAGTATGGGCTTGAACCTCAAAATACTTTGGAAGTTAAAAAAATAAATCTTATATAGACAATGTAAATATTCTGTTTCAGTGTAGTGGACTAAAACTACATTTTGCATTTCTCTGTGGCATCAGAAAGCTTATTATAAATACATAGCACAAATGTATTATTTTTCTGGCTTGAAGAAAAATATCCATGGCACCCCTATCTCGTAAAATTTAGAACTGAAGGATGAAGCCATATTATGATGACCCTGCCTGTGTGACATTTTCACCTTAGGACTGATGTCTTGTGTTTGAAACGTGATTAAATCTGATCATCAGGTGTGATGATAGCTTGCAATGTTCTAAGGAATGATCCTCACAGAAGAAATTGATAATTCTACAATGCAAACCTTTACTTTATACTAATGGGTTAAGATGAAATACTGGGAGGTTTCTTCAGCACTTACTATGCTCAGAATTTAGGCAAGGGAGAAAGTAAGTCAGACATCTATAGCCGATGTCAATTCCAGCTACTGTGGCCCCTGACATGATGGTTTTCAGCGAAAGTGTAAAGTTATTCTCTAGATTTACAAATCTACAAATTATCAAAGTGGTACACATTTTAAAACTAAATCACAGCCACCAGCCCACATTGTTCTTCCCTTTTTTTGCATCCACCTGTCCATTGAATTCTCACTTTCAAGTCAATGTAATCCACTCAAGTTTTGGGAATCATGAACCTGACGAAAATACATGACAAAAATACAAAAGTATTTTGAAAGTATAGAAATGCAACATTTCTGATTCTCGCCATTCTAGTAATTTTCAATTCTTATCCAAATTATTCTACCTTGGCCTTCGTCTGGTATGCCAACACTCATTTAGAAAACCACCAATAGTCTTCGGTTATTTACTCTTCTTTACTTCCTGTATACAGTAGATTTCTTTGTGCCTCCTGGATGCGTTCTTTTTTGCTGGAATATTTCATCCAAGAGTGATTTCAAAGAGATTCCGTGTGTTCATCCTTCTGAGGCAATTGTATACTTTAGAATGTTTTTATTGCACTTAAACAAAAGCTCAACTGGATGAAAATATTCTAGGTTCAAATTTACTTTTTCCATCAGCATGTTAAAAAATATTAGCCTAGTGTCATCCAATATCATTGGTGAAAAGTCTAACATCAATTTGATTTTTGTTTCTTTTTCTCAGGAAGCTCTTCTTTTACTTTGATGGTCTTAAATTTAGCAAAGTGTGGGTTTTTCTTATCTATTCTCTTACTTTCACATTCCATGATCTTTCTTTTATAATAAAAAATTCTCAATCATTATTTCTTTAAATATTTTCTCCCCTTTATTCATTTATTTATTTATCTATCTATTCATTTGTTTATTTAAGACAGGGTCTCACTCTGTCACCCAGGCTGGAGTACAGTGGCATGATCATGGCTCAACTGCAGCCTTGAGCTCCTAGGCTTAAGCGATTCTCCCACCTCAGCCTCTCAGGTAGCTGGGAATACAGGCACATACCACGATGCCTGACTAATTTTTGTATTTTTTTGGAGATGGGGTTTTGCCACGTTGCCCAGGCTGGTGTCAAACTCATAGGCTCAGTGATTCTCCTGCCTCGGCCTCCCAAAGTGCTGGGATTACAGGTGTGAGCCACCGTGCCTGGCCTCCTCTTCATTTATTGTATTTTCTTCTGAAGCTTCTTCTATTCTTCCTATTAACATGTCTTTTATATTTTGGTCTTTTTAATACATACTTGATTGTTTCCCAGAAGGATTCCTTTACATGTTTTTTTCAGTTTGCTAGCTCATCTTTGGCTATATCCATTCTAATATTCAATGTATCTCCTGAGTTTCTTATTGTAGTGATAACGTCCCATTGCTTTTTCCTCATAAATCTTTGTTCTTGCATTAAATTGCCAAAACCAGTTGATTATCCCTTATCCAAAATGCTTGGGACAAGAAGGGTTTTAGATTTTGGATTTTTTCAAATTTTGAAATATTTGCATATACATAATGAGATATCTTGGAGATGGGACTCAAGTCTAAACACATTGTTTATGTTTTATATACACCTTATACACACAGCCTCAAAAATAATTTTATATAGTAGTTTGAATAATTTTGTGCATGAAACAAAGTTTGTGTACACTAAACCATTGGAAAGCAAACGTCAGATGTAAAACTTTCTACTTATGACATGTGTTCATGCTTAAAAAGTTTGGGATTTTGAAGGATTTTGAATTTCAGATTTTTGAATTAGGTATGCTCAACCTATATCTTCTTGAAAAATATTTCTTTTGTTTACTTTAAATTGATGATTTGTGCTTTGCCTTGTGTTGGTTCTCCAGCTAAATTTTGGGCATTCGATATATTTCTCTCTAAGTGTATGTTACCAGAGGGTGTCAATTCCCTTGGGAGGTACATGTGCAACCTGTTCTTTTACACCTGCTGGGGTCAGACTCCACTTGGATGCCACCTGTTCCTGGCTCCAGCACTAGGCTTGTAATTAGGGTTTTCTTCTTCCAAGTGGTGATTGGACTTTTCTGCTTGGGTCAATTTGGGGAAAGAAAATAATGCAACTGAGATCTCTGTCTCTCCTTCTCCCTTTCCTGGCCCTCTTTCAATCTGGACTGCAATTCCCTCCCACACCCACCTACCGTCTTCTGATGTCTCCAGGGGTTTTAGACAATCTTTAAGTTAATTAATCAACTCTATCAATTTCAATTTCACCTCTAGAGCATTTCCAAACTGGGCTACATGTTTGGTTGCAGTGTTGCAAATACCACTTTTTGTATAACGTTAGAATGTTCCAAATTTTAAAGCTAAATATCACTAGCCCATTGGTCCACTCTTTATTTTCCAGGAGGACTCTCCTATCCTAAAGATGGTGTCATTCTCATGTGAATTCTTATACCTTTATTTCATATGCATACCTCTGTAAGTGTCATTTAGCATTATTTTTGTGTTTTTAAAACTCACATAGAGTATTATACTGTACAAGCATAAAACAAACATTTTAAGGGCTGGGTGTTGTGGCTTACATCTGTAATCCCAGTACTTTTGGAGGCTGAGGCAGGAGGATCACTTGAGGCCAGGAGTTTAAGACCAGCCTGGGCAACATAGCAAGACCCTACCTCTACAAAAAAATTAAATTAAAAATAAAATAGCAGGGAGTGGTGGTACATGCCTGTGGTCCGAGCTAGTTGGTAGGCTGAGGTAGGAGGATCATTTAAGCCTGACAATTTGAGGCTGCAGTCTCACTCCAAAGCAAAGATTATGATTGTGCCACTGCACTCCAGCCTGGGCAACAAAGCAAGCCCCTGTCTCCAAAAATAAAAAAAAAAAGATAAACAATTTAATATATTATATTGATTATATTTAACTTTTTCCCAAAAAAAGACCTTAAGGCCTTTTTAAGCTAAAGATATAAATATAACACTTAATAAAGGAAAAAATACAAAATTACAACCAAAGAAAGGGGAGAATGCAGACACACTAAGGTAAGGGCTGGAATAGTTGCTATGTTTGAGAGTTTAGCAATGTTCTTACTAAAAGCTCATTAAACCTATTTATTTTTGGAAAAAGATCAGAGTCATTGCAGGAATCACATTTTGATTTACAGAAGGCCACTTAATATGGTTTGTCTGTGTCCCCACCCAAATCTCTTCTTGAATTTCCATGTGTTGTGGGAGGGACCCGGTGGGAGGTAATTGAATTATTGGGGCAGGTCTTTCCTGTGCTGTTCTTTTGATAGTCAATAAGTCTGACAAGAGCTGATGTGTTTTTAAAGGGGAGTTTCTCTGTGCAAGCTCTCTCTTTGCCTGCTGCCATCCATGTAAGATGTGACTTGCTCCTCCTTGCCTTCCACCATGATTGTGAGGACTCTTCAGCCATGTGGAACTGTAAGTCCATTAAACCTCTTTTTCTTCCCAGTCTTGGCTATGTCTTTATCAGCAGTGTGAAAACAAACTAATACACCACTTGATATGTTATTTACTTAAATGCAAAGTAAATCCATTGACCTTCCATTGAGTCCAGCCACCATAAAGAGTTAGAAGGCCTGCAGTTTCACAGAATGGTTTCATAATATCCAAGCAGTGTGGGATAGAGCCTTGTAAGGCTTGAAATAGGAGCCAGGAGCAAAACAGCACAAGAAAGATCCAGAAGCTGATTTAATGTGCTTTGTTTTGAGAATAGTTTAAGGCACCCTGTGTCTTCATAGTCATATATCTGCAGCATAACTTGGCTGTCCACACACTGTGAAATAATTTTAAAATTTGTAGCCATGATTTTCAGTAGGAAGAGACATTACTTTCTTATTTGTTGGGCAAAGCAACTGGCATTTAGGCTGACTAGAATGGTTTTAAGTGACTAATGAAACAACTGCTAATATTTCAAACTTCCACTAGATGTTTGCAAGCTTTGCAATTGGTCTTAAAGAAGTAAAATGTCTGATTTAGAGCACTATATAAATAATATCTCACAATAAAATATTGCTTTCTAAATCTATAGCTATACTTTTTTTTATCACTTAGAGAATAATATATACATTGTGGAAAAGCTATACTTTTTTCAATGGCCTTTACTTTGCTGCAGAGTAAAATAAACTAAAAGAAAATTAAACTTCAGATACAGTTTAATATTTTTAAACTCATTAAAATTGTCTTTCAATCTTAGAGAAGGCCTTGACTGTGTGTTCATGCTAGGGGTAAATTTAGAGTAGATAGCTTTGTGCATTCATTACCCCACTTACAGATTTTCAGCCCCTTAAGTCACTTTGCAAATATTTATTGACAGCCTACTATGTGCCAGGCATTGAGTTACGTATTGGGAACATCTGGTGGAAGGAAAGAATGAGAGAGTCTTTGCACTCATGGAATTTATGATGTAGATGTAAATAAATAGTCGCACAATGAATCAGTGACCATTTTGCTAAGTGTCATAAAATGAAAGCACAGGGTGCCAAGAAGCTATATAGGAGTATCTAATTGACGAAGTTTGAGGGAGGGTGTTTCTAAGGAAGAGCCATGTTGATTGAGACCACACATCGGAGTGGGCGTTATGGAGGGGAGGAGGGCAGCAGGAAGAGTGTTTCGGTTAGAGGATATGCATATGAAGCCTGGGAGGTGGGAAGGAACTTGGCATGTCTGACAACTAGAAAAGAAAAGAAAAGAGAAAGACAAAACTGCTGGAGCTTAGAAAACAGGGAAGAGAGGTAAGGCATATTAAGCTAAGAAGCAGGTGAGAAAAAAATCACGCAGGCCCTTGCCAACCACATGAAGAATTTTGGATTTTATCCTAAGTGATGCAGAAGGGTGATATGATTAGATGTGTCTTTTAGAAAATCACCCGGCTGCCCTGCAGAGAATGGATTGGGCAGATTAGCTGGAGGCCACATGGTCATTTGGCCAAGTATGGCAATGGCTGGGTGGAGCAAGACTTGTGGCAAGGGCGAGGGAATGAAGTGGATGGATTGGAATTAGGAGGAAGAGCCAGTGTGATCTGGTGAGCACTGAGGGGTTCAACCATGTAACTCTCCCAGGGGCTGGTAGCACAGATTTAGCTACCAGCTCATTTAGATATGAACTTATTTTTAGCCAGTAAAGGAGGCTTGCAAGTGATGCAGCATAGAGGAGCCCCAACATTGTGTCTTAGTCAGGGAGGGTTCTTGGCTTTGCCCAGGAAAGAATTCAAGAATAAGCCAAGAGTGTTGGACAGCAATCCTTTTTTTTTTTTTTTTTTGAGACAATCTCGCTCTATCACCCAGGCTGAAGCACAGTGGCATGATCTCCTCCACCTCCCTGGTTCAAGTGATCCTCTGGCCTCAGCCTCCTGGGTAGCTGGGATTATAGGCATGCACCACCACACCCAGCTAATTTTTGTATTTTTAGTAGAGACGGGGTTTCACCATGTTGGCCAGGCCTGTCTCGAACTCTGGACCTCAAGTGATCAACTCAGCTCGGCCTCTCAAAGTGCTGGGATTATAGGCGTGAGCCACCAGGCTGGCCTACAGCAATCTTTGATTGGATGGTCCTGCTCCTTGCAATTATATTTATACCCACTTTCAATTGCATGCAAATAAAGGGGTAGGTTAATATGAATTGAGGGGAAGTTTATTTAGAACTTTACATAAAACATAATTTTATGTTTTATGTAGAGTTAATTTACCTCTACAGTGGAATACTATATAGTCATTAAATATTATGCTGTAAAGAAATATTTGATGTAAAGAAATATGTTCAATGTACGTAACTGAGTGAAAAAATTACAAAGATATATGTATACAGTAGCCCTCCCTTATCCAAAGTTTTTATTTTGGTGGTTTCAGTTACCCGAGGTCAATGTCAGTCCATATTAAATAGAAAATTCCAGAAATTTTAACAATTATTTTCCAGAAATTTGTAACAATTCCTAAGTTATAAATTGGTAGCTATTCTGAGTAGCATAATGACGTCTCGGCCATCCTGCTTCCTCTTACCCAGCAAATGAATCGTCCCTTTGTCTAGTGTGACCACACTGTCTACAGTGTATGCACGTTTAGTCACTTAGCAGTCGTGTAGGTTATCAGACTGACTGTCAAGGTATCACAGAGCTTATTTTTAAGGCACCCTTATTATGCTTAATAAAGTCCACAAAGTGCAAGAGTAGTGATGCTGGCAATTCAGATATGCCAAAGACAAGCTATAAAGTGCTTCCTTTAAGTGAAAAGGTAAAATTTCTCCACTTAATAAGGAAAGAAAAAAAATTGTAACTGAGATTGTCAGATCTATAATAAGAACAAATATTCTATCTGTGAAATTGTGTAGAAGGAAAAATTAATTTGTACATAGTATATATGGAGTTTGGTACTATCCATGGTTTCAGGTTTCACTGGGGGTCTTAGAACATAATCCCACTTTCTGAGAAGCCTATGCATGGATTAAAAAAAAGGTACCTGGGTAGGCATGGTAGCTCACGCCTGTAATCCCAGCACTTTGGGAGGCTGAGGCGGGTGGATCACCTGAGGTCAGGAGTTCGAGACCAGCCTGGCCAACATGGAGAAACCCCATCCCTACTAAAAATAAAAAATTAGCCAGGTGTGGTGGCATGCTTCTGTAGTCCCAGCTACCTGGGAGGCTGAGGCAGGAGAATTGCTTGAACCTGGGAGGCGGAGGTTGCAATGAGCCAAGATCGTGCCACTGCACTCCAGCCTGGGCAACACAGTGAGACTCCATTTCAGAAAAAAAAAAAAGATACCAGGCAAAAGATTAACAATGTTTATCACTATTGGCCTATATATTTTTCCAAGACATTCATAATGTATTGCAGTCATCTGTCCATATATGCAGGGCACTGGTTCTGGGACTGCCCTTGTATGCCTAAATCTGCACATACCAAGTTCTGCACTAGGCTTTGCAGAACTCATGGACAGGAGAAGTCGGCCCTCTGCATACTCAGGTTTCACATTCCTCCAATATGATAATTTCCATCTGTGTTTGGTTGAAAAAAAAAAAGCTGTATCTAAGTGGATGCATGCAGTACAAACCTGTACTGTTCATGGACTTATCCCTTAAAAGAATAGAGAGACTCTAAAACGTTAGCAGCATTTAAAATGCACATAGTATAAGGCCTGGAACCCATGGGTGACTTCGTACAGATGGCCACATTTCATGTGGCTCTTGAGGGACACAGGTTTTTTCATGTTGGGAGGGAGGGGAGAGTTTTGAGAGTAAAATCTGTTCAGGGAACAGTGAGAAATTTGGTATGTTGGGAGATGAGGAAAGTGAGACTAGCATCTTATTCAAAGTGGTAAGTGATATTAAGAAACCTGAACTCTTTCTTTTGAATAATGAAGAGCCAATGAAGGTATCAACTGATGGAGGTAATGCGATCAGATTTAAATATGTCAGCAAATGTCCTAGAAACTCCCGGGTTTTCTGGCTTCCATCTGCTTTCAGGAGAGCTCACTCTTAAATTGGTTATTATATTTTATTATTGAGTGTGGTTTTCCTTGAGACATTTGCAATAGGAATGTTCTTCATGTCCCTGTCCTTATTAGAAATTTTTAAGTTACATGTTTAAACATATAAGTACTTTTGCATAAATACTTTCATATGTGTACTCACAGAAGTACCTTTGCATAAATCCATTAATATGATTATACCAAATAAGCTTTTTAGAGCATTTTTTATAACAAATGTGATTCTATCCATAGTTTTTTCCCCATGCACACATAAATATATAGAGTCATATACACACCCACACAGAAACATATGTGGGGTGCCTGTCATCATTTGCTTTACAAAAAATGGGATTAGACGATACACACTTTACTGTTTGCCTTTCTCTCATCAATAACTGGAATTATCTCCAAATTAGCTGGCACTGTTCTAAATGCTTCTTTTTATCAACTGCAAAATATGCCGTTAGTGCCATGTAGTCCTGTTTTCAGTCATTTTCTTACCAATAGATTAACGTCATTTCCAGCTTTTCATCACTACCACGCAGTAAGCATTCTTATATATTATGTTTTTATGAAATAAACCCCCAAAGCGGGGCTGTTGGGTCAAAGGATATAGGTAATTATAATTGGAATAAGCAGGGGCCAGATTACTTTCCAAAAAGGCTATAACACTACATCTGCAATGGCATGAGGAAAATACATTCTTTTGTCCAAATCCTCACCAGCAACAGATATTATAACCCTTTTTGATGTTCTGTTGCCAGCTTAATGGGTGTAAGGTGATATCTTAATATTCTTTTAATTTGCATTTCTCTTACCACTGGTGAATTTCAGCAACTTTTCACGTGGTATCTTTATGTATTGGGTTTGTACTCTGTGGATTATTATTTCTATTATCTTTTCTAGATTTGTGTCCCTCCATAATCTTTCTTGCTGTTAGGCTAGCTGACTGGTCAGTTTTCATGGCCTTCATCAACACTGACTCCATGAGTACTGTTGGAATTTGCATTTTTAAAATGTGAACTAACTCCTCTGTATATGCCAATACTCATGCCAGATAAACTCCAGGCAGGAGGACACAGGTGATACATTCACATTCCTTTTCTATCACAAAATGGGCGAAGAGAACACAGATCCCCGACTCCTGGAATACCTAAATCAATCAGGTGCCTTATCGAGAAATGCAGGTCTGTAGCGGTGGGATAAGGTCTCTCTAGCTGTGTCAAACGCCACCTTGGAAACATAAATTAAGCTGCAAATAAAGCAGCCCTGAGCACAACAGGATTCAGGATGACAGATGTGACTCTGGCGGTCCCGAAGGATGCCCTAATAGGGTGGCCTGTGTCTGTCTCCTTGATTAATCAGTCCGTGCTCACCATTCTAAACTATTCCAGCCAGCTGCATGAAGCAGATTATTCCCAAGTCAATATGGATCACAGCCAACTGCTGGGAGGGCTTGGCCATTACGTCGTCCTGCAGTGCAGTTAGCGAGACCAACCCCTTCCCCTGAGGCGCTTTAATAAATTAAAATGATGTAGATTGCTTGGTCTCCTTGTCACTACGGTGAAAAAAATCAAGAGAACCCGGCTTTGTGTTTATGACTAACATTGGGTGATTTTCTGAGGAGGGGTTGCTAGTGGGTTTATGTCTGCTGAGAATTATCTGCTACCAGTGGCCACCCAAAATTATCCATCTGTCAGCTACATTCCCCTCCAGCATTGTGGAGGGCATGGGCTACTCTAAACTGGTTCTAACCCATTTGCTCCAAAATAACTTTTTAAAGAAGAAATCTCTTGTTTCTTGTTTCAAAGCAGTAACCTCTTTGATAGCAAAATAAATAAATAAATAAAAATGAAGAAGAAGAAATTATATGGCCACAGATATAAAAGGAGAAAAGGCCATCCCTGTATGTTCACAGAGACCCCAAATCAAATCAGGAGCGATTAAATGACTCATTCAATTACAGGTTGTTCAGTGGCTTGGTCAAGACTCTTAACATATACACCCTGACTATAACATGAGTATTGTAATAGAATGTTCATGGGTGGTTTTCAGGGAACCTGTGAAACCTCTAGAATTGCACTAAAAATCTGTGTGTGTGTATGTCTTTTTTTGGAGGAAAGAGTCCATGGTTTTTGTCAGATTCCCACATGGGTTGCAGGTTGGGAATGAGTTAAGCATTCCTGTTCTAGAAGTTCAAGTCTTCAACACGAGGCGCTAACACACGTTGAAGACAAAATAGAAACCTCAAAGATATACAATACTACCCAAGTACCAGAAGCCATCAAAGTTTTGGTAGAGGGACAAAGGAGATTGTAATTCTCTTTCAATTCTTGGTTTTATTCTCTGATGTGATTTTTTTTTCCTTCATGAGGCAGATGTGGTGAAATGGAGATTTGAGTGTCCTTCGTTTGGGACTGTCTTTCATTCTTTGACAGCCAAGGAGCCCTAATATGAGGCTTGGGGATGGGAGCATGCAGGAGTGTCCTTAGCACACTCTGGTCAAGGACTCACCAGCTCTTAGGTGTCCCCATCTTTGGTAAGGATGATGTAGAGGACCAGCTAGACCAGGTGGACCAAGAGAACAGAAGACAGGGCTGCTTCGACATTTGTCTAGACCTTCCTTGTCTCTAGGGAGTAGCAAAAGCCATGACTTCCAAACTATTCAGCCAGATTCACCAGAGCAAGAGATCAGATCCCAGGTTCAGGTAGGAGCCTAAGTAACAAGGTGTGTACATTTACCTGGAGGGGCCCCTCTGTGCTTCCCTCAGAGGCTCAGTGCAGGAATAAGTGAGTCAGGGATACAAAACTTGGGGACTGGCTGTACTGAGTATGACTAACAATTTACTAGCGATTATCTGTGACATCTATCTTCATTCAGGCACCCGGCAGATGCCATGAGTGGGCTGTGTTGGGGAAAAGCAAACTCATTTTAACAGCAGTGCCAGGAAAACTAGATGTGCAAAGTAAGTCTGACATGCAACCACTAAAACACTGTGACATACATACGTGAGTGTGTGTATATGTAAAAGACTTCTCTGTGGTAAAGAGAAATGATTTTAAATGACCACTCCTTTAAAGGTTCCACAACACCAGGGTTCTTCAATAATGGAAATACTTAAGAAATAGAGGCTACTCTTATATCCTCATCTTTTATCATATCTGACTTCATGTTCAAATAACTAGCATGCCTGAGAACAACATGTACCATCTTCCAATAACCAGCAAATAGTATCTATTGCTGTTAATTGTGTGTTTTTCCTTCCCAAGTATAGTAAGCACATACCTCAGTCCTTTGCTAAGTCTCAGGGGTCTCATGCACAGCATTGCTTTGGCTCCAGTCAGCTTTTTTTTTTTTTTTTTTTTTTTTTTTGAGACTGAGTCCCAGCTCGTCACCCAGGCTGGAGTGCAGTGGCACGATCTTGGCTGACTGCAACCTCCACCTCCCGGGTTCAAACCATTCTCCTGCCTCAGCCTCCCGAGTAGCTGGGATTACAGGCACCCACCACCACACCTGGCTGATTTTTGTATTTTCAGTAGAGATGGGGTTTCTCCGGTTTCTCCACGTTGGCCAGGCTGGTCTCGTCTTTAGTAGAGATGGGGTTTCTCCATGTTGGCCAGGCTGAACTCCTGACCTCAAGTGATCCACCCGCCTTAGCCTACCAAAGTGCTGAGATTACAGGCATGAGCCACCGCACCCAGCTACAGCAGAATTTTAATTTATTGGAATTTATTTTGGTTCATGATGTGTCTGAGAGAGGTATTTTCCAATATTCACACTTATGTTCTTTAAAAAAGAAGTAAAAGCCCTAATTTTTAGTAAGGTCCATGCTCCTCCAGAAAAAAGCTGCATTTCTCAACACTTTGTGCTAAGATCTGGCTAATGGAATGTAAGTGAAAGTGATGTGTGCAAGCTCTTAGTCTTGTTCTTAAAGAGCAGACCCTTTCCTCTCTTCATCCCCCCGCTTGCCACTTAATATGTTTGTGGTGACATCCTGGAATGTGCAAAAAGTGCCACTCTAGTGATGGCAGAACAACCAGATAAAGGAACTTGGACAATCCGTGAATCTGAGCCATATTCCACTCTGGACTGCCTCCATGTACTCATACTGATGGACTTACATCTGGTTCATCTTCACATCACGGATGTGCCCTTTGAAATCCCAGTTTTATGGCTGAAGGATTTTGTCCCAGTCCCCCATGCCTGTGTGTTCATGAAAATCAAATCCGAAGGCCATCTTGTTCAGCAAAGAACCTTCGAACCAAGGTCGTCTCAGGCCTCTGTGTGCCTATCTATGTAGGTACCTTTACTTAAATTTTAGACCACAGCCTCTTTCCTGCTAGGGCATCAACACTATCAGAAGAAGCATTGCTCTCATGCTACTCAGGGTTTTTCCTTGGTTTCAGCAAGAGAGTCAGTCTGGATAATTTGCCCGCCACATCATTGGTAAGGGGAGTCTTGACTTGCTATCTTGAGTGGCCTGTGCTTAACCCTGGATAAGGATGGAGTTGCATCTCCTGGGGTGTGCTGCTACAAGAAGCCCTTCTGCAGTTGCTGCCCTGAGGACAGGGACCTCATTCTGAGCCTGATTGCCTCTTGGAGAGGCACATTGCAAGGTACCTCTGCTGGGTACATTGCAGAGCCCATAAAAGATTTTTTGTTTTGGATGAACGTCTAAACAGCAGAGTATATTATTCTAGAAATATTGCCATGATTATTTCCTCCTTACAATACAGGACTATGAACTATAAAAAGGAGAATCCACGAGTGTATGTAGAAATTTTGTTGCTAAGTGATGTCTTTGTTCCTATACTAGACTGCTTACCTCTCCCCATATAATGCTAAGAACTTCTATTTTTCTTCCACTAGGTGTAAACTCAAATCACTGATTAAGTGAAACAAACAGATCGGCAATTACCACTTCTTGTGATTGAGTGTCAGATTCAAATCAGTAAAAGGCAATGAAAAGCATACAAATCTTTTTTTCTGAACTCTGTCCTTTTTTTCAGATAATTTTCTCATACAATCATTTTTAATAAATCATCATTCTATTTGTTCCTTTTCCAGAGTAATTCTTGGCACTTCATGTGCAGACCCATTGCCAAAGCCATAGTGTGGTCTGTATCTCAATGACTTCATGACTCATGCAGTATCTTCCCTCTGCTCTGTGGGATACCACCAGGAATGATTTTGCTGAGACACAACCCAACAACTCCTCAGAAAGTTTCAGTGATTGTTGTCATCAATGACATTTATTCCTGCAGAATTTGTTAATCATATCAGAATTGTTTAGTATTTAGTATATCTCAGGTATTGAATTCGACACTTTAAATGCATAATTTCATTTAATTATCCCAATAAACTATGATGTGGACACATACATTTCCATTTCCCAGGGGAGACAACCAAGGCTTATCCTCTAATTTGCCCAAGGTTACTCAGATTGTATTTTATTTGGCTCAGGCTGCCATAACAACATAGCATAGACTGAATGGCTTAGACCACAGACATCGATTTCTAACAATTCTGGAGGCTGGGAAGTCCAAGATTAAGGAACTGGCAGATTCAGTATCTGGTGAGGACTCTCTTCCTGGCTTGCAGACAGCTTACATCTCTCTGTGTCCTTACATGGTGAAGAGAGAGAGCGTTTCAATTCTCTGGCATCTCTTCTTATAAGGACACTAATTCCATCATGAGGCCGCTATCTTCATGACCTCATCTAACTCCAATTACCTTCTAATGGCCTCTTCTCCAAATACCATCACATTGGAAGTTAGGGCTTCAACATAGGAATTTTGGGGAGACACACACATTCAGTTCATAGCAGATGGTGAGAAATGGGTGGATTTAAAGGCTCTACTTAACCTGGCTTCTCCCGTCATGCACTGGACTCCAGCCACACTAACCTTCTCTCTGTTTCTCAAAACCTTTGACTTGCCCTGCTACAAAATGCTTTGTACCCTTTGCCTGGAATACCCTGCCTCTAGATCTTTACCCACCAGAATCCTTCTGTTATGTAGGTTCAGTTCAAGCACTACCTCCGCTGAGTCTGAGTCTGTCCTTCACTACTAATCTAAAGGCCACCCCCAACTCCGACCCAATCGCTCTCTCAGATCATCCAGTTTTAGCTTCTTCACAGTGTGTGTTGTTCCTCAACATTTGTTCGTACATAAATTGACTTGCCTATTTTCTTTTTCTTCTCTAGAGGGTAAGCTTCATGAGAGCAGGAACTAGGCCTCTTTTGTTTGCATCTGTATCACCATAAGCTTGAAGGCTACTGATATGGCTTGGATCTGTGTCTCCACCTAAATCTCATGTTCAATTGTAATTCTCAATGTTGAAAGTGAGGCCTGGTGGGAGGTAATTTGATCATGGGGGTGGATCCTTCATAAACGGTCTAGCACCATCCCTTTGGTGCTATTCTCGTGATAGAGTTCTCATGAGATCTGGTTATTTAAAAGTGTCCCCCACACTTCCTCCTGCTCTGGCCATGTGAAGATGTGTCTACTTCCCCTTCACCTTCCATCATGATTGTAAGTTTCCTGAGGTCTCCCCAGCCATGCTTCCTGTACAGCCTGTACTGTGAGCCAATTAAACCTCTTTTCTTTATAAATTACTCAGTCTCAGGTACTTCTTTATAGCAGTGTGAGAACAGACTAATACAGGTACCTGACACATAAACAGTGGAGGATGCATGAGTGAATGTCCACTCCAACACCATCCCTCTTCAGTGCCAAGCTATCCTGGGGGATTCAGTGCTTTGCCTGCAGTTGAAGGGGACATGCAGGTCAAAGGGGCACATCAGCTGACACCCGGAGCCGTCCACAGGGAAAATCAAGAGGGACTGTAGGACATGTCACTTAGGAAATTAGAATACCCCTGTCTCTGAATCCTTACTCTATTAGTCTGTTTTCATGCTGCTGATAAAGACATACCGAGACTGTGTAATTTATAAAGAAAAAGAAGTTTAATGGACTCGCAGTTCCACATGGCTGGGGAGGCCTCACAATCATGGGTGAAGGCGAAAAGTACTTCTTACATGGCGGCAGCTAGACAGAATGAGAGCCAAGTGAAAGGGGTTTCCCCTTATAAAGCCATCAGATCTCATGAAACTTATTCATCACAAGAACAGTATAGGGGAAACAGCCCCCATGATTCAATCATCTCCCACCAGGCCCCTCCCATAACACATGGGAATTCTGGGAGCTACAATTCAAGATGAGATTTGGGTGGGGATACAGCCAAACCATATCACTCACCTAGAGGAATTCAAATTCCTTCCTTTAATCCCAGCTATGAACTGAATGTTTATGTCCCCCCAAAATTTATATGTTGAAGCTCTAACCCCCAATGTGATGGTATTTGGACATGGGGCCTTTGGGAGGTGATTAGGTTTAGATGAGTTCATTAAACTGGGTGCCCCAGGATGAAATTTGTGTCCTTATAAAAAGCAGGAAGATACACCATAGTTTTCTGTCTGCCATGGGAGCCCACAGCACTCACAACAAGAAGATGGCCATCTGCAAGCCAGGGAAAGAGCCCTCACCAGGAACCAAATCTATTGGCCTCTCGGTCTTGAACTTTCAGCCTCCAAAACTATGAGAAATAAACATTTATTATTCAAGTCACCCAGTCTATGGTATTTTGTTATGGCAGCAGGAGCTGATTAAGACAATCCCCAAGTCATTCCACCTTATGTCAGGCACCCATGGAGACTCGAGAAATTTCCTTCCTGCTATTGATTGTTAACTTGCCACTCACCCAGGCCTCCCGTTCTTGTGTTCTCCGTGGCTCCTTCCCTGTGAATATGACTCATTATCTAGTGGCCTATCTTTCCTAGAGGTTGCACCTGAACCAAGTCTCTTTTTGCCTTGAGGCTGGGCCACTGCTCCTTTACTTCAGCCTGCCTTCTCATCTGTTGATGTTGCCTGGCCAGCACCATCATCCCAGACTGACTCAGGGCAGTGGATTGCCATATCCTTAAGCTGAGGCTGCTTTCATAGGAGATGCACAATGGACCCACCCTGCCTTCCCCTCATCCCCAGCATTCCTTGTCTCCTCTGTGCTGCTCTGGCCCCAGAAGGTATCCACAGAGGCTGGTGCTCACCCCTGTTCTGGGAAGGAGTGTGTTTCTCCTATCACCATGAAAAGGTGAGACCCCTCTGCTTTTGTTCTTTTCTCTCTGGGCAAGATCTCTTTCACCCCATCTAGATTTCCCTTGCTAGCTGTGCAAATTAATTTTCTCTACTTTCCATTGAGAATGTCAATATACTCCCTAAGATTCTTCACATCTTTTTACAGGCTTTTGTATTTTGGGGTTCTTATTTTTGTTTTGCTACAACTAAAAAGATTAAACCACATTTTCTATGTCTTCAGTGCCGCTCCTGTTGAGCAGAATGATTGCAAACCTATGTTCACCACCTAAACAAACAAACAAAAATATCAAAAGCCTACTAATTGCCAGGCATTACTCTAGGTGTTTTTTCGGGGAGGTGTTAGTGAATGGCTAACTCAATGCATTAAAATGTCAAACATTTTGCAAAGCTCTGTAGTAATAAAAACATAAATGACTGCCTGTTGGCATTCTTAGGTGCTTTATTTTTTTTGGAGACCAGCTCTATTTGAGTTTTTTAATTAACTTAAATCTTTATTGCCTGGGGAATGCTGAGACATTTGGGTCAGTCTTCCAAATGCCAAGTGAGACTATTTGAATTTAGGAAAAAAACAAACAAACCAAAAATGCCAGGTCAGAGGCATGAAACCAGAATCCTAGAGTGACTGCTCATCATTGTGTGACAAGTTTCAGAATGAAAAAGAAGGATATTGAGAAAGTGACTTAGGACTACATTCTTCTTTGGCACCATAAAAACAAACACAAAGTCAGGGGACCAGGAAAATCAGAATTGAACTATTGTGTTTATTTGGGTGTTTATATTAGGTTGAAAATCTTGAAAATCTTATAAAGACACAAACTTTGTTTAACTCATGTGTCAGGTAAATGCCTCTGACAGATAAATGTGGCTGTTTCCTACTCTTACACAGTCCAGAAGATAATTCTTAGCTGGTATAATCACCAGCCAGAAGGTCTCCTGGTCTGATTCATGAATGACTAGCTCACTCCCAAGATGAGAACTGGTCACAAGTCATTAATTCAATTACTTAAGAAACATCTATCAAGTGCTTAGTATATATGAGACGTTAAGTTGGATGCTCGTACTATCCAAGGGAACTTAGAGGTTGTTGTTTTTAAAAGGTGATATTCACATAGATATGGAGGCAAAGCCTTCAGTGTTTGAGGGATAGTGACCAGCAGACCTATGGAAACAAGGTGTGGTGGACGCTGGGGGGCAGAGAGAAATGGCCTAACTCTCAAAGAAGCAGGAGTTCAGAAGAGACTTGGGAAAGGGAGGAGAATACTATCTCCATCTCCCAACCTGGAAGCCGTTTTATTTCCATCACTCTAAGTGGTTTTGGTGCAAGTGGCTTCTGTGACTAAGAATGGCATCCCACCTGTGAAGGTCTCTAGGGTAGATTTCAGTTACGCCATAGAGGAGAAAGAAATACTGAGTCCTGGCCAGGCACAGTGGCTCATGCCTGTAATCCCAGCACTTTGTGAGGCCAAGGTGAGTGGATCACTTGAGGCCAGGAGTTCAAGACCAGCCTAGGCAACATGATGAAACCATGTCTGTACTAAAAATACAAAAATTAGCTGGGCATGGTGGTGGGCGCCTGTGGTCTCAGCTACTCAGGAGGCTGAGGCACAAGAATCGCTAAAACCTGGGAGGTGAAGGTTGCAGTGAGCCAAGATCATGCCACTGCACTCCAGCCTGGGTGACAGAATGAGACTCTGCCTCAAAATAAATAAATAAATAAATAAAATACTGAGTTGGTCCCAAAACATTTGACAGATAGCTGTTGAATCTCTATGGTAGGCCAGAAACTCTTTTAGGCCTTAGGGCTGCAGTGAAAACTAACTCTCTAATCTTATGGGGCTTCTATTTTTGTGTGATAGGGAATAAACATGTAAACAAGGAAATAAGAGAACATCATAGAGTAATCAGTGCTACGAGAAACAGTGGAAGCATGGGAAGGGGATGGCAGGTGTTGGGGAGTCAGGATGGGTGGAGATGACCTTACTGAGGAGGTGATATTTGAGCAGAGAAGGGTATGAAAGGTATGAAGACAGGAGCAAGGCATGCAGGTAGAGCATTCTAGGCATGGGGAACAGAAAGTGCAAAGTCCCTGAGGTGGGAAAGTGCTGTGTGTTCAAAGCACAGCAAAGAGCACAGGGTAGCAGAGGCACAGTGAACGGTGGTAAGTGGTATGTAGGAGCCAGCCTACACTGGTTTGCAGAGCCAACTGTTACGTTTTCAGGAATTTTGCCAGCCGGTTGCTAAACACAGCCATTATTAAACATTAAATCATATAAACTTATAACTGAACATATCACATTAAAACTAAAACTCACCACTTCCTAATTAGTTTGCTACATTTTTACTGTTATCTATGTCCTTGAAGTTATGTATATCTGAGTGTCTGTAAGGTGGAAATACTATATAATGCTTCAGTCCTGTGCATCTCTTCCCAGCTCCGAGTTCAGTGTGGTTGACTTGTTAGCTTGAAATCAGCCACCATAGGAGAATTACACAATGGAAATGGGCAAATGGTACAAATCAAGGCATACCTTAATTTTTGTTGATTGCCTAGACTTAAGAAAGAGGTGGAGAAAATGTTAATAATTCAGATTAAATGTAGAAAAGTTTCATGCTACATTTGAACAGCACAAAAAATTGAGGAAATATTCTTCCAGTATTTGAAAACTGTTATCCAGTTTGGCAAAGAATATCCTCATGTTGTCGACACATGGGGAAATTCCAACACACTCCTTTATTCTCTTACTCTTGTCTTACTTGTTAACATGTATGAAAATATCAACCAACATTCATGCCAGGATGGCATATGGGGAGCCAGGTGTTACCCATTTATTATCACACAGATGTGTCAGAAACATAGCTGGGAATCAGATTAGACAGGCCTTATATATCAAAGTAAGGGTGTAAACATTTTTAATTGTGAAATGGAAAGCTGTGAGGTTTAAAACAGAAGAATAAGATGCTCTGAATTCCGTTTCGGCCTGGTGCAGTGGCTCACGCCTGTAATCCCAGCACTTTGGGAGGCTGAGGTGGGCTGATCACGAGGTCAGGAGATCGAGAGCATCCTGGCTAACACAGTGAAACCCCGTCTCTACTAAAAATACAAAAAATTAGCCTGGCATGGTGGCAGGTGCCTGTAGTCTCAGCTACTCGGGAGGCTGAGGCAGGAGAATGGCGTGAACCTGGGAGGTGGAGCTTGCAGTGAGCCAAGATTGCGCTACTGCACTCCAGACTGGGCGACAGAGCGAGACTCTGTCTCAAAAAAAAAGGATCATTTCAGTAGCTGGGAACAGAATAGAGCATAGGTGAACAAAAACAGAAAAAGTGGGGCTGAGTTAGGAGAACATACGTCAGCTTCCTCTGGGTAGTTGTGGAGGTGATGAGAAGCAGTTCAACTTGAGCTGTATTTTTCAAGGAAATGTCAACAAGACTTGCTGAGGACTTAGATGTGGGTTAGAAAAGAAGAAAGATAGCACAGATGACTCCAAAGTTTTTGGCCTGAGCAGCTGGAAGAATGGTGTAACTGTTCAATAATAGGAAGCCAAGTGAAGCAGAAATAGATTGGGGAAAGGATTGGAATAGAATAAAGAATTCTAGGGCAGCACAATGGCTCATGCCTGTAATCCCAGCACTTTGGGAGATTGAGGAGGGCAGATGGCTTGAGGAGTCCGAGACTAGCCTGCTCAACATGGCAAGACTCCATCTTTACTAAAAATACAATAGTTAGCCGGGCATGGTGGTGCACACCTGTAATCCCAGCTGCTGAAGTGGCTGAGGCAAGAGAATCGTGTGAGCCCGGGAGGTGGATGCTGCAGTGACCCGAGATTGCGCCACTGCACTCCAGCCTAGATGACAGAGGAAGACCCTGTATCAAAAAAAAAAAAAGAAGAAGAAAAAAGGAGTTCTGTTTTTGATACGTTAAGTTTGAGACGTCTATTGTGTCCAAGTGGAGATGTTCAGGGTGAAATTGTATGGATTGTGTTTTTCATAGCATAGGGATTCTAGAGGACTTAATAGCGAAAGGAGCAGTAGGAAGATCTCAGAGGAGAGGATGAGACTAGAAGGATTCAGTTGGTCAGTGCAACTTATGTCTCACGTTGTGTCTGAGGATGACAAGAGGTGATGCATTGTGGGTAAAGCTGACTATATGGTTATTAAAAGAAAAAAAAAAGTCCAAGAAGTCCTAGTAAATGCAAAAATTTAGGTCTCCTTGGATGAAGTCAGCCATAGCCTGGGTTGATTGTTCTGCTGAAGAGAGCTTAGTCAGGTGGAGAGTGTGGTAAAGGGATAGCCATTACCCCCAAGGCTTCAATACAAGTGGAAAATGCAACAGCTTTAATCCTAATATTCTTCCTAGATTCACAATATGTATGTGCCCTGGTCCCAACCCCTCCCTACTCCCCTCATTTGCCCCCAGGCTTCGTGAAAGTGATAGCAGAATCAGCCATGCTGATTCCTCAGCCCAGTGCACTGGATGGAAGTTAATGCCCAAAACTGATTTCTTTTCCTTGAGGCTGGGAAAAGGGATGAGTTGGGAAAGCGAACAACTAGAGGTGTTTATGAAGGAGGAACATCTGGGATGCCCGTGGTGGTAACGTGGAGTGCTGCAAAGAGGACTATAGAGAAGGAAGGCAAAATGCTGCTCGGAATCCACAAACGTGGAATCAGTGCATCTCATTTGCTGGCTCTTACCATAAAATGAGCATCAGTATCCCTGCCCTGAGCTTGGGTAGCTTATCAGAGAAGATCGCTGACACTTTTGGAGCCCATCTGAATATCTCCCTCTGAAGCCATCCAACTTGACCATGATCTGGACTTCCTACTAGACCAGTATTTTGCCTTTGCCTGATCTTTCAACTTCAGCTTCTGCATTTCCTTCTAATTAGCCCTTTCTTACCCCACCAGCACTGCCAAAATGGAGACTTCCTGTCCCAGTCTCAGACCTTGTGGAATTCACACCTCCCCTTTCCATCACCGCCTCCCAACCCTGCCACAATATGGACTACCTGTTGTTACGCTGAGAAGATTAAGACTACACAGGCAGTTAGTTTAGGGAACACCTTCTACAGTTGGTGAAATCTATTTTTAAGATCATGAAATGTCATACTACTGTCATATATACTAATTTCCTCCTCCTCCTTTCTCTAAAACTGTCACTCAAGATAAAAGTCAGCTGGGCCGGGCAGGGTGGCTTACGCCTATAACCCCAGGATCTGGGGAGGCCAAGGCTGGCGGATCACCTGAGGTCAGGAGTTTGAGACCAGCCTGGCCAACATGGCAAAACCCCATCTCTACTAAAAATACAAAAATTAGTCAGGCATGGTGGTGCACACCTGTAGTCCCAGCTACTCGAGAGGCTGAGGCTGGAGAATCGCTTGAACCTGGGAGGTGGAGGTTGCAGTGAGCCGAGATCACGCCATTGCACTGTAGCCTGGGCGACAAGAGTGAAACTCCATCTCAAAAAAAAAAAGGGCAACTGGTGAATGCTGGGAATATGAATATCAGGGCTTGTGCTTGTTATTTTGGGGAATGACAGAAGACAGACCCAGGCAGTGTTTTTTCCCTGCATTCGTCCTTTTTTCCTCTTTCTTTATTTCCCATTTATTTTATTTAAGTGTGATTTAGTTTGTACAACTTTATAAGAGGAATGGAAAATAGACAAGAAGTGATGATAGCAAGTATTAGGTTGGTGCAAACGTAATTGCGGTTTTTGTCATTAATAAAACGTAAAGTAATTAAAGTAATGACAAAAACCGCGATTACTTTTGCACCAACCTAATAGCTTTGGAAATGGAACAGCGAAGGATCACAAGTTTGGCTTCAAGTTTTCTGTGGTACACTTGCCACAAAAAGCAGGGGGCAGAGGAAACTTTTGGAGGTGATGGATATGTTTATCATTTTGATTGTGATGATATCATGGGTGTATATGTATACCCAAGCTCATCAAATTGTACACATGAAATACATGCGGGGTTTTTCTGTCTATCGATTTATACTTTGATAAAGCTATTAAAAAGAAAAAGGCAGAAATGAGCTCAAATTTTAAACTGTCTTTATTCTTTCATTGAACAAGCATTTATGAAGGGCCCGCCATGTGCCAGCTCTGTGCAAGATATTGATGTGACTCTGGGAAGGCAAGCATTGTCCCCAACCCTGCACATCTATCAGGGAAAGCAGAAGCAATTGCCATCACGTGCTAGGACAGGGAAGTTTGGCACCATGGAAACGTGTAGCAGGGGCAATCCTGGTGTGGGGGTGGGTCAGGATTGTAATTCCCAAATTGGAGACTGACTCATACAGCTATCAGTGACAGGCAGAAAACCTCCACAGACTTCAGCCAGAGGGGGGAAATAGCCATTTTCTTTTATATCACCGTTTTATTCACACATCAGCATCCCCTCATTCCTATCCACTTATTCCTGAAAGCAGGCCCTTTTTGAGGCTCCAAACATAGTGATTAAACAAAGGGGATTCTAGAAGGTGGACAAAGCATTAGAGACAGCTTCATTTCATATAAATGCCAAATTTTCTGCATCAGTAAGGTTGCAGCTGTGACAAGAATTAGGCTGCTTTCTAGGTCATATATTTTCTAAAGCACTAGGCAAAAAAAATATTAACACATGAGGGGAAAAGAAATAAATAGACTCAATTGTTTTAAAACCTTATGAGTAGGCCATTTTTTAATAATACAATGAATACTGCTTATTGAATAAACAAAGAAATTATTTGTTAATATAAAATAGAGCCACATTCTCTGGTTAAATCGTGAATGTGTGAAAAATTAAGTTCTCAATTTAATCTGTTCTGCACAAGATTCTGAATGAAAGATTAATTGGATATAATGACACTGATATTATTTTCTGTATAATAATAATTCTATACATGTTTGGCAATTTATAGTTGTAATTCTATGAATCTGAATTTTTAAAAGTTAACTACAAATAAACAGTCTCTGTAAATGAGATATATGGGGTAGGAGACTGCTTACATAGGTATGGCTAAAGCATAAATTTGAACTAATATCTGATTCATATCAGAATTAATCAGCCTGGGCTGGATAATGTTTAGTCACAGATGTGACACAGATAAGAAAATTAACACCAGATTGGTAATTAAAAGTGCTTCCTGGGTATGAATGACACCTCTGAAAGCAGCATGAAATAATTCCTTTTGTATTCTGCTCCACGTTTTCTTTCATCTTGTGTTTGGACATTAGCCACAGAGGGATTGATGTTTACTGCAAAGAGCCTGGAGTCAGAAGATCTATATTCTGGTCTCAATGCTGCTAGAAGTTAACTGTTAGATTTTAGAAAAAATAAGTTCTAACCCTCTGTTCAGCTTGCACATCTGCAAAATGAAGATACTTTTTAAAGCAAAATTGAGAAAGAAATAGAACAAAATTATGCATGCAAAAATGCAGTGAAAATTTTTAGTTAATGCAAATATAAAATATCCAAATAGTCTATCCACAAATATATTTATATATCATAACAATGGAAACTAAATTATAATTGAAGGGATATCAAAAATAGAATTATAATATTGAAACAAATAAAAGCCAACAAGATTGAATATGTGTGTTTGTGCACGTATGTTTTAAGTGGTGAGATACTTCTAGATATTATGTTGTTAACATATTACCAAATTGTTTAACTCATATATGCATATAGTTTTTGGTAATATGAAACTGTGCATAGAAGGAGATGATCAGTAATTTATTTGGCTGTCTAGTACATGTTGAGTCACTTCTCCATATAAAAACTTAATAAAGAAGGCTAATAAATGGGCTCCTCACGTGAGGGCTAAAGACAAAGACAGATGCAGATGCTTTGTTCCTGAAACCTCTAGCTTGGAATATGTTGTAGTCCTGAGACAAAGCCATTCACAATTAATTCCAATTGTAAATCTCAGTTGAGCCTCGGGGGAGTGAAGGGAGACTGATACAGCATAGTCGGTTTGCCATAAATATGCCTAAACCTATAAAAGATTCATCACATTAAAAGAGGTTTTTTTCTGAACACTAGGCTCATTTCTCAGATTATTTGGAGATTATTTAGTATGATAAAATACAGAAAATACCTCACTACATTTGTAAAATCTTTTCAGAAATCAATTTCTAAGTTTTTAACAAAAATGTCATGATAAGACTTCTAGTACTATAAGATGTCATAGACCTTCTGGTATAGACACAGCAGTCTGAACAAACACCGAAATAAGAGGGGCACCTTAAAATCTCTAGTCAAACGGACTGGTAGAAACTTTCTATGCAATCTCAGTCTACTAAGAATTAGGTTTCTACCTAATGTACAAAAAACAATACTGAAAATCAAGGAAAAGAAAGAAATAGGAACCAAACAAACAAACAGTAAGACAAACAAACAAAACAAACAGTAACAAGATAAACCTCCAAAAACATACTTGAATGAAGTGGAGTTTTGTGATTTACCTGACAGAAAATTCTAAATAATGGCCATAAGGTTGCTCATAGATGTCAAGACAACAATCCAAGAACAAGCTGAGAACTTCAACAAAGATACAATATAAAAAAGTATCACATGGAAATCAGATCTGAAGAATGCTACAACTGAATTAAAAAATTCAATAGCGGGGTTCAATAACAAACTAGAACAATCAGGGGGAAAAATTGTGAACCTGAAGACAGATCACTGGAAATCATTCAGTCTGAGAAGCAAAAACAAAAAAGAATAAAAAGAGGTAATTATAGATGAAGAGACCAATGGGACGCCATTAAGCAGAACAAATTATGCATTATCGGTGTGCCACAGGGAAAAGAAACAGAGAAAGGGATATAAAACATAATCAAGGAAATGACGGCAGAACACTTCCGAAGTCTCAGGAAGACATTAGAAAGCCAGATCCCGGAAACCCATAAGACACAAAAGATGACAAATCTAAAGAGACACCATGATACATCTTAGTTAAATTGTCAAAAATTAAAGATTAAATGAAAGAAATCAAAGAGCTCAATGGAAAAACATACTGAGTTTAAGACTCAACATAGTAAAGATGTCAGTTCTGGCCAAATTGTTTATATGCTTAATGCAATTTCTATCAAAATCCCAGCAAAGTTTTCGTTGCGAAAGACAAGCTTATTCTAGAATTTATATGAAAAGTTTGAGACCCTACAATAGCTAAAGTAATCTTGACCAACAAGAATAAAATATAGGAATTACTCTGCTGATTATTAACATGTAACTGTATGGCTAGAGTAATCGAGACAATCAAGACACCATAGTATTGGCAAAGGGACAGACACATAGATCAATGGAAAAGAAAAAAAAAATCCAGGATCCAGACTCATACAGATATGCTCACCTAATTTTTGACATAGATCCAAAGCAGTTCAATGGAGAAAGGATAACTTTTTCAACAAATGGCATTGGAACAACTGACCATCCAAAGGCAAACATGAACTTCAACCTAAACATCACACATCGTACAAATATTCACTCAAAATGGATCAGGGACAAAATGTAAAATGTACAGTTTTAAAGCTCTTGGGAAAAAGTAGAAGACAGGACCTACAATTACCCAAAAAGCCTTCGACTTGACACAAAAAGCACGATCCATAAGAGAAAAAGTTGACAAATTGTACTTAATCAAAATTCAACTTGCTGTGCAAAAGCTCAGTGAAGAGGACGAAAAGACTAGCTACATCCTAGGAGAAAATATTTGCAAACGATTCCAAAAAAGGACAAGTATTTAGAATATATTTCTAAAACTTTCAAAACCAACAGTAAAAAGAAAAATCAATCCAATTGGAAAGTGGGCAAAAGCACATGAACACTAAAGAGGATATACAGTTGGCGAACATGCACATAACATAACGTCCAACATCACTACTCATCAAGGAAATGCAACTTTAGACTATAACTAGGTGTCATTACATACTTATCAGAAGGGTTTGAGTAAAAAAATAGTGATATCAAATGCTGGTGAGAATGTGGAAAAGACGGATCACTTATACATTGCTGATGGAAATATATTATGTAAAAATGGAACAGTTACAGAAAACAGTTTGGCAGTTTCTTACAAGACTGAAAATGAAATTACCGTATTACGCAGCAATGGCAGTCTTGGAACATTTATCCCAGAGAATTGAAAATGTAAGTTTACACAAAACCTGTACATAAATATTCATAGCAGCTTATTCATAATCACCAAAAACTGGAATCAGTCCAGATGTACTTCAATAACTAACTGTTAAAAAAAAAAACACACTGTGGTATATCCATACCATAAAATACTACTCAACAATAAACAGAATGAACTATAGAGATACACGGCCACTTACAAAATCTCCAGGGTATTATGCTGAGGGAAAGCCTATCCAAAAAGGTAAAATACTGTGTGATTCCATTTATATAAACATTTTTGAAATGATGACATTTTAGAAATGGAGAATGGATTACTGGTTTCTAAGCATACGGGACCAGGAGTGGGTGTTGGCAGAAGGGAGGTGGGTGTTGTCAAAAAAGAGCAGGGTGAGGAATCCTCTTGGTGATGGTTTACTATTTTGACTGTGGTTGTGAATACACAAAACTAAATTTATGGTAAAACCGTATAGAATACACACATGCACAAATAAGTGCAAGTTAAACTAGGGAAACCTAAATAAGATCAGCAAATTATGTCAAAGTCAATATCGTGGTGGTGATTTGGGTTTGCAAAATGTTACCATTGCAGAAACTGGATAAAGTGTGATTTTTGTGTGATTTCTTCCAATTCTGGTGATCTACAGTTATCTCAATAAAAATTTCAATTAAAAATAAAAGTGCTTATTAAAATATAGTAGATATTTTGGGAGAATATAAAGAAAATTAAAAGGTTGTCTGCCATCTGCTAGCTTAAGTCTTTAGAAACAAGTGTTTGTGTCAGGCGCAGTGGCTGATGCCTGTAATCCCAGCACTTTGGGAGTTTGAGGTGAGCAGATTGCCTGCACTCAGGAGTTCAAGACCAGCCTGGGCAACATGGCAAAACCCTGTCTCTACTAGAAATACAAAAAATTAGCTGAGCGGGTGACACATGCCTGTAATGCCAGCTACGCAGGAGGCTGAGGCAGCAGAATCACTTGAACTCAGGAGGCAGAGGTTGCAGTGAGCCGAGATCAAGCCACTGCATTCCAGCCTGGGCAACAGAGCGAGACTCTGTCTCAAAAAAAAAGAAAAAAAGAAAAAAAAAAGGTGTTTATGAATTAAATTTAAACAAATTCAACATTTAATATGCCCCAAATTGCACTAGGTAACAAAGGAGTATTATTTCTGCCCTGAAGGAGGTCCTCTCCACCAATGATTCTGTCCTTTGTGTCTTTATGCTTTCTTATTAAACTTTTCAAACAGTTGTCTGCTCTTGGATCATCCTATACCCGTGTGTGTTCAGTCCTCCACTCACTTCCAATAGACTTCTACTCTCTCCATTCTTCTGAAATGTCTCTGGTAGAAATAACCATGGTGACCTTCTAATAGCCAAATCTGAAGATACAATGATGTTATGTGAAAAAGCCTGGAATATTTATGAAAGCATTTTCCTGAAGAAATTATGGGCACTTTTTATATGTCCTAATTTTTGCTTCGTCCCCAACTTTATAACAAGCAAGGAAAGAGGATGAAGTGTTGGAAGGAGAAGGAGGGGGAGAAAATTATCCATAACATATGTATGCATAAGCTTTTTCAAATTCAGATAGGTCACGTATTTATTTTGTCTTTCCAAAATGAGATCGTACAGTAAATACATTTGTAACCTGTCTTTTTTTTTGTTTTTGAGACAGAGTCTCGCTCTGTCACCCAGGCTGGATGGAGTGCAGTGGCGCGATCTCGGCTCACTGCAAGCTCCGCCCCCCAGGTTCACGCCATTCTCCTGCCTCAGCCTCCCGAGTAGCTCAGACTACAGGCGTCCGCCACCATGCCCGGCTAATTTTTTTGTATTTTTAGTAGAGACGGGGTTTCACCATGTTAGCCAGAATGGTTTCGATCTCCTGACCTCTGATCCACCTGCCTTGGCCTCCCAAAGTGCTGGGATTACAGGCGTGAGCCACCGTGCCTGGCCTGTAACCTGTCTTCTTACGTATCAATATGTCATTATGTCCTTTCCTTTTCCAAAAATATTTTCTGCAGTATCATTTGTAATAGCTATCTAACCCATTAATTTACTTTAGCATAATTAAATCAGCCAATCCCCACTTATTTCACATTCAGGTTGTTTATTATTTGTAGCTATAGTAAATACCTTTTAGCTAAATCTTTGGCACATATAGTTATTTTCCTGTATACCATTTTTATGGCTTTCATTACTTATTTTCGATGTTATCAAAAGATGGTGAGAGAGCCTGTTTCCTTAAAACTGTGCCAACCTTGAACTTATAACTAAAGAAGAAAACCTTTGCTAATTTAAAAGTAAAACAAGGTTCTCACCATGTCTTTAGTTCACATTTACTTGTTTGCAAGGTGAAACAGATTTTTTTTTAAATACGCTTTTTGGCCAACACAGCTTTTTGTGTGTCTGCTCTTTCATTGGAGCCTTCTACTCTTTCTTAAAGCATTACAGGAGATGTTTTTATTTTAAAAATACTAATATTCTCATATATGTTGCAGATATTTTTCCCAGTTTTCTCTTTAGGTCTTGTTCATTATGGGTTTTGAAATATAGAATTTTTAAAAAATTGTTGTCAAAACTAAATAACAGATGTTTCATCTGGTGGAATTACAGGTGATTTTTTGGCTTGATTTTTATTCTCATTTTTCTACAAAGAATAACCCTCTTCTCACATATTATGAAAAAAATCACAATGAGAATATCATATATGAAAAATTAAATGCTGTGGATAAGTTGTATTCAGAAAAAAACTTGACAGCTTTTTCTACTTTTCTAATTAAACATGAACTAATAAATGCAAGTTAATTGGGCATTCAACTCAAGAAATCAAAGTAAATAAAACAGGAACCTGGTGAAGCAGGAGGAAACATTGATAATAATTAATATAAACTTTTAAAAACAGAAAAATTGATTTCAAATAAAGCAAATTCAAAACCTGGTTCTTGGGAAATTTAATCAAGAAAAGAGACAAATCACAGCAATAGAAAGTTAAATAAGGGAACACAAAAACAGATCAGCGGACATTTTCTTAACTATGAGATAATTTTACATACAGCCTCAGTATTAAAAATATCACTGAAATAGGTAATCTTCTCAGGAAATACAAACGCTTAAAGTCGAATACAAACACATTTGTAAAAGCCTGGCTAGACATTCATCAGAGAATAAATTGCAGGAGTTTTATCAAAGAATAACTCTCTATGAAAGCAGCAGATCCAGACAGGCTTATAGATAACATTTTTCAAACTGTCAGGGAACAGATAATTCTTATGTTTAGATTGCTTGACAGTGTAGTGAAGACAAAGATTATTAAAAAATAAAACTAAAGCCAATCTCGTTTATGAATATATGTACAAAAATATTAAAGACGACATTAACAACTTAAAGCCTGGGTATAGTAAAATAAATAATTCCCCACATAAATTGAAGAAAAACTTAAACTAGGAATTCAAGGAGGGTTCAAGTTTAAGTAATAGCTTGATATATATGATTATATTAATATGACAAGATACATAAGCAGTCATTTTGAGAGATGCAAAAAGCATACTTGATAAAAGGCAACATCTATTAGATGAGTATTAAAAAAAAGTTTTCAGGATATCACAGAGAGAAAGTTACTGACAATACAGGATACAAAATTTATCTTAAACTAACAGCAATGTCAAGCCTATAGGTGAAATAATAAACACATCCCTATTATTATCAAATAGAGAAACAAGGTAAGATGCCTACAAATACAATTTTTATTTAATATTGCTCCAAAGGGCTAGCCAATACAATGAAATTGAAATGAGAGTAATTAATATGAGAAAGGAGGAGACAGAAAAATCTAAGAGAATTAACTAGGAAACTATTAGATCTAACTAGAACAGTGATGGCTTGGTAGACCCAGGTACTCGGGAGGCTGAGGCAGGAGAATGGCGTGAACCCAAGAGGCGGAGCTTGCAGTGAGCCGAGATTGCACCACAGCACTCCAGCCTGGGCAACAGAGCGAGACTCTGTCTCAAAAAAAAAAAAAGAATGCTATAAGAGATGATTCTGATAAAAGGGTACTGCAAACTGGACATGGTAGTGTGCACCTGTGGTCCCAGCTACTCAGGAGACTGAGGCAGGAGGATTGCTTGAGCCCAGGAGTTTGAGGCTGCAATGAGCTAAGACTGCATCTGTGAATAGCCACTACAGTCCAGCCTGGGCAATGTAGCCAGATGCTGTTTCTTAAAAAAAAAGAAAAAAAAAGTATACTGCAATCCAAGTAAGTTATTTTGTGGATATCAACAAACTTATCCTAAAGTTTTAATGGAAAAGCAAAAGACAGAAAAACCAACCTAATACTGAAAAAGAACAAAGTCAGAGGACTGATACTACTGGACTTCAAAACTTACTGTACGTCTATAATAATGAAGACAGTGTGGTCTTAGTGAAAGGACAGACTACGAGATCAATGAAACAGAGGAGAGAGTCTGGAAATAAACCCACACAAATATAGTCAACTGGTCTTTCATTAAGGAGCAAAAGTAATTCAAAGGGGAAAGAGTAGTCTTTTTGTGTGTGTGCAGTTCAATTTTTTTTATTATACTTTAAGTTATAGGGTACATGTGCACAACGTGCAGATTTGTTACACATGTATACTTGTGCCATGTTTGTATGCTGCACCCATTAACTCATCATTTACATTAGGTATATCTCCTAATGCTTTCCCTCCCCCTTCCCTCCACCCCACAACAGGCCCCGGTGTGTGATGTTCCCTTTCCTGTGTCCAACTGTTCTCATTGTTCAATTTCCACCTATAAGTGAGAACATGCGGTGTTTTGTTTTTTGTTCTTGCAATAGTTTGCTGAAAATGATGGTTTCCAGCTTCTTCCATGTCCCTACAAAGGACATGAACTCATCATTTTTTATGGCTGCATAGTATTCCCTGGTGTATATGTGCCACATTTTCTTAATCCAGTCTATCATTGTTGGACATTTGGGTTGGTTCTAAGTCTTTGCTATTGTGAATAGTGCTGCAATAAATATACGTGTGCATGTGTCTTTATAGCAGCATGATTTATAGTCCTTTGGGTATATACCCAGTAATGGGATGGCTGAATCAAATGGTATTTCTAGTTCTAGATCCTTGAGGAATCGCCACACTGTCTTCCACAATGGTTGAACTAGTTTACAGTCCCACCAACAGTGTAAAATTTTTCCTATTTCTCCACATCCTCTCCAGCACCTGTTGTTTCCTGACTTTCGAATGATCGCCATTCTAACTGGTGTGAGATGGTATCTCATTGTGGTTTTGATTTGCATTTCTCTGATGGCCAGTGATGATGAGCATTTTTTCATGTGTCTGTTGGCTGCATAAATGTCTTCTTTTGAGAAGTGTCTGTTCATATCCTTTGCCCACTTGTTGATGGTGTTGTTTGTTTTTTTCTTGTAAATTTGTTTGAGTTCTTTATAGATTCTGGATATTAGCCCTTTGTCAGATGAGTAGATTGCAAAATTTTTCTCCCATTCTGTAGGTTGCCTGTTCACTCTGATGGTAGTTTCTTTTGCTGTGCAGAAGCTCTTTAGTTTAATTAGATCCATTTGTCAATTTTGGCTTTTGTTGCCATTGCTTTTGGTGTTTTAGACATGAAGTCCTTGCACTTGCCTATGTCCTGAATGGTATTGCCTAGGTTTTCTTCTAGGGTTTTTATGGTTTTAGGTCTAACATTTAAGTTAATCCATCTTGAATTAATTTTTGTATAAGGTGTAAAGAAGGGATCCAGTTTCAGCTTTTTACATATGGCTAGCCAATTTTCCCAGCACCATTTATTAAATAGGGAATCCTTTCCCCATTTCTTGTTTTTGTCAGGTTTGTCAAAGATCAGATGGTTGTAGATGTGTGGTATTATTTCTGAGGGCTCTGTTCTGTTCCATTGGTCTATGTCTCTGTTTTGGTACCAGTACCATGCTGTTTTGGTAGCCTTGTAGTATAGTTTGAAGTCAGGTAGTGTGATGCCTCCAGCTTTGTTCTTTTGGCTTAGGATTGTCTTGGCAATGTGGGCTCTTTTTTGGTTCCATATGAACTTTAAAGTAGTTTTTTCCAATTCTGTGAAGAAAGTCATTGGTAGCTTGATGGGGATGGCATTGAATGGATAAATTACCTTGGGGGCAGTATGGCCATTTTATTGATATTGATTCTTCCTATCCATGAACATGGAATGTTCTTCCATTTGTTTGTATCCTCTTTTATTTCGTTGAGAAGTGGTTTGTAGTTCTCCTTGAAGAGGTCCTTCACGTCCCTTGTAAGTTGGATTCCTAGGTATTTTATTCTCTTTGAAGCAATTGTGAATGGGAGTTCACTCATGATTTGGCTCTCTGTTTGTCTGTTATTGGTGTATAAGAATGCTTGTGATTTTTGCACATTGATTTCGTATCCTGAAACTTCGCTGAAGTTGCTTATCAGCTTAAGGAGATTTTGGGCTGAGAAGATTGGGTTTTCTAAATATACAATCAAGTCATCTGCAAACAGGGACAATTTGACTTCCTCTTTTCCTAATTGGATACCCTTTATTTATTTCTTCTGCCTGATTGCCCTGGCCAGAACTTCCAACACTATGTTGAATAGGAGTGGTGAGAGAGGGCATCCCTGTCTTGTGCCAGTTTTCAAAGGGAATGCTTCCAGTTTTTGCCCATTCAGTATGATATTGGCTGTGGGTTTGTCATAGATAGCTCTTATTATTTTGAGATATGTCCCATCAATACCTAATTTGTTGAGAGTTTTTAGCATGCAGTGCTGTTGAATTTTGTCAAAGGCCTTTTCTGCATCTATTGAGATAATCATGAGGGTTTTGTCTTTGGTTCTGTTTATATGCTGGATTACATTTATTGATTTGCATATGTTGAACCAGCCTTGCATCCCAGCGATGAAGCCCACTTGATCATGGTGGATAAGCATTTTGATGTGCTGCTGGATTCAGTTTTCCAGTATTTTATTGAGGATTTTTGCATCGATGTTCATCAGCGATATTGGTGTAAAATTCTCTTTTTTTGTTGTGTCTCTGCCAGGCTTTGGTATCAGGGTGATTCTGGCCTCATAAAATGAGTTGGGGAGGATTACCTCTTTTTCTATTGATTGGAATAGTTTCAGAAGGAATGGTAGCAGCTCTTCCTTGTACCTCTGGTAGAATTCAGCTGTGAATCCGTCTGGTCCTGGATGTTTTTTGGTTGGTAGGCCATTAATTATTGCCTCAATTTCAGAGCCTGTTATTGGTCTATTCAGGGATTCAACTTCTTCCTGGTTTAGTCTTGGGAGGGTGTATGTGTCCAGGAATTTATCCATTTCTTCTATATTTTCTAGTTTATTTGCATAGAGGTGTTTATAGTATTCTCTGATGGTAGTTTGCATTTCTGTGGGATTGGTGGTGATATCCCCTTTATCATTTTTTATTGCATCTATTTGATTCTTCTCTCTTTTCTTCTTTATTAGTCTTGCTAGCGGTCTATCAATTTTGTTGATCTTTTCAAAAAACCAGCTCCTGGATTTATTGATTTTTTGAAGGGTTTTTTGTGTCTCTATCTCCTTCAGTTCTTCTCTGATCTTAGTTATTTCTTGCCTTCTGCTAGCTTTTGAATGTGTTTGCTCTTGCTTCTCTAGTTCTTTTAATTGTGATGTTAGTGTGTCCATTTTAGATATTTTCTGCTTTCTCTTGTGGGCATTTACTGCTATAAATTTCCCTCTACACACTGCTTTAACTGTGTCCCAGAGATTCTGGTATGTTGTGTCTTTGTTCTCATTGGTTTCAAAGAACATCTTTATTTCTGCCTTCATTTCGTTGTGTACCCAGTAGTCATTCAGGAGCAGGTTGTTCAGTTTCCATGTAGTTGAGTGGTTTTGAGCGAGTTTCTTAATCCTGAGTTCTAGTTTGATTGCACTGTTGTCTGAGAGACAGCCTGATATGATTTCTGTTCTTTTACATTTGCTGAAGAGTGCTTTACTTCCAACTATGTGGTCGATTTTGGAATAAGTGTGATGTGGTGCTGAGAAGAATGTATATTCTGTTGATTTGGGGTGGAGAGTTCTGTAGATGTCTATTAGGTCCGCTTGGTGCAGAGCTGAGTTTAAGTCCTGGATATCCTTGTTAACTTTCTGTCTCACTGATCTGTCTAATGTTGACAGTGGGGTGTTAAAAGTCTCCCATTATTATTGTGTGGGAGTCTAAGTCTCTTTGTAGGTCACTGAGGACTTGCTTTATGAATCTGGGTGCTCCTGTATTGGGTGCATATATATTTAGGATAGTTAGCTCTTCTTGTTGAATTGATCCCTTTACCATTATGTAATGGCCTTCTTTGTCTCTTTTGATCTTTGTTGGTTTAAAGCCTGTTTATCAGAGACAGGATTGCAACCCCTGCCTTTTTTTGTTTTCCATTTGCTTGTTAGATCTTCTGCCATCCCTTTATTTTGAGCCTATGTGTGTCTCTGCATGTGAGATGGGTCTCCTGAATACAGCACACTGATGGGTCTTGACTCTTTATCCAATTTGCCAGTCTGTGTCTTTTAATCGGAGCATTTAGCCCATTTACATTTAAGGTTAATATTGTTATGTGTGAATTTGATCCTGTCATTATGATGTTAACTGGTTATTTTGCTCATTAGTTGATGCAGTTTCTTCCTAGCATCGATGGTCTTTACAATTTGGCATGTTTTTGCAGTGGCTGGTACCAGTTGTTCTTTTCCATGTTTAGTGCTTCCTTCAGGAGCTCTTGTAGGGCAGGCCTGGTGGTGACAAAATCTCTCTGCATTTGCTTGTCTGTAAAGGATTTTATTTCTCCTTCACTTATGAAGCTTAGTTTGGCTGAATACGAAATTCTGGATTGAAAATTCTTTTCTTTAAGAATGTTGAATGTTGGCCCCCACTCTCTTCTGGCTTGTACAGTTTCTGCGGAGAGATCAGCTGTTAGTCTGATGGGCTTCCCTTTGTGGATAACCTGACCTTTCTCTCTGGCTGCCCTTAACATTTTTTCCTTCATTTCAACTTTGGTGAATATGACAATTATGTGTCTTGGAGTTGCTCTTCTCGAGGAGTATCTTTGTGGCATTCTCTGTATTCCCTGAATTTGAATGTTGGCCTGCCTTGCTAGGTTGGAGAAGTTCTCTTGGATAATATCCTGAAAAGTGTTTTCCAACTTGGTTCCATTCTGTCCGTCACTTTAAGGTACACCAATCAGATGTAGATTTGGTCTTTTCACACAGTCCCATATTTCTTGGAGGCTTTGTTCATTTCTTTTTACTCTTTTTTCTCTAAACTTCTCTTCTCGCTTCATTTCATTCATTTGATCTTCAATCACTGATACCCTTTCTTCCGGTTGATCGAATCGGCTACTGAAGCTTGTGCATTCGTCACGTAGTTCTCGTGCCATGGTTTTCAGCTCCATCAGGTCCTTTAAAGACTTCTCTACACTGGTTATTCTAGTTAGCCATTCGTCTAATCTTTTTTCAAGGTTTTTAGCTTCTTTGCAATGGGTTTGAACTTCCTCCTTTAGTTTGGAGAAGTTAGATCATCTGAAGCCTTCTTCTCTCAACTCATCAAAGTCATTCTCCATCCAGCTTTGTTCCATTGCTGGCAAGGAGCTGCGTTCCATTGGAGGGGGAGAGGTGCTCTGATTTTTAGAATTTTCAGTTTTTCTGCTCTGTTGTTTCCCCATCTTTGTGGTTTTATCTACCTTTGGTCTTTGATGATGGTGATGTACAGATGGGGTTTTCGTGTGGATGTCCTTTCTGTTTGTTAGTTTTCCTTCTAACAGTCACAACCCTCAGCTGCAGGTCTGTTGGAGTTTGCCGGAGGTCCACTCCAGACGCTGTTTGCCTGGGTATCAGCAGAAGAGGCTGCAGAACAGCGAATATTGCTGAACAGCAAATGTTGCTGCCTGATCATTCCTCTGGAAGCTTGGTTTCAGAGGGGTACCTGGCTGTGTGAGGTGTCTGTCTGCCCCTACTGGGGGGTGCCTCCCAGTTTGGCTACTCGGGGGTCAGGGACCCACTTGAGGAGGCAGTCTGTCCGTTCTCAGATCTCAAACTCTGTGCTAGGAGAACCACTACTCTCTTCAAAGCTGTCAGACAGGGACATTTAGGTCTGCAGAGGTTTCTGCTGCCTTTTGTTTGTCTGTGCCCTGCCCCCAGGTGGAGTCTACAGAGGCAGGCAGGCCTCCTTGAGCTGTGGTGGGCTCCACCCAGTTCGAGCTTCCCAGCTGCTTTGTTTACCTACTCAAGCCTCAGCAATGATGGGTGCCCCTCCCCGAGCCTCACTGCCGCCTTGCATTTCGATCTCAGACTGCTGTGCTAGAAATGAGCGAGGCTCCATGGGCATGGGACCCTCTGAGCCAGTCACAGGATATAATCTCCTGGTGTGCCGTTTGCTAAGACCATTGGAAAAGTGCAGTATTAGGGTGGGAGTGACCTGATTTTCCAAGTGCCATCTGTCACCCCTTCCCTTGGCTAGGAAAGGGAATTCCCTGACCCCTTGCACTTCCCGGGTGAGGCGATGCCTGCCCTGCTTCAGCTCACACTCGGCGGGCTGCACCCACTGTCCTGCCCCCACTGTCCGACGAGCCCCAGTGAGATCAACCCGGTACCTCAGTTGGAAATGCAGAAATCACCCATCTTCTGCATCACTCACCCTGGGAGCTGTAGACTGGAGCTGTTCCTATGTGGCCATCTTGGAACCAAGCCAATTTTTTATTTTAATGTAATCAGAATATGCACAGCACATGCAGTTCTAGCATCTAAGCTAATACAATAAGCAATTACTAAAGCCACAGTGACTTGAGGTTCAATCTTTACATTCAGCAAGTTTAAATTCTTACATGATTTTTGAAACCTTATTAACTGAAAATATTGCTTGCTGATAAAAACTTGCTCAAATACTGTTGCTGAAGGTACAAGTCACTAATTATGCCAATACAACAAGATAACCACATTTGAGGATTGCAATGTGCCAGACATTCACTGAAAAAAAAAAATCACAGCTAAACAAAATTCACACAACAAACATCTGAGAATCTGGACACTTCACATCAGTGTTTTGAAATGTTTCATTAACATCTTAAGACAAGTGTATCAAAACCTTGGCATGATTTAATTTCAAGTCACCAATTTTGTTTTTACTAACATCAGAAAGTTATGGCTACACTGCCAAGGCCGGGTCTGCTTCATTTGACTTAAGAGTTTAATATGACTTAACATTAAAAACTCACACTACACCAAAATATATAATTTCACGCATATGGTGACATTCAACATTCAAGTGCCAGTGTCTTTATACTGTGTTTTAGTCAAGTTTCTTTAAACTTTCAAAGAATCACTTTTAGGCTTACAAAAATAAATAATTGCCAAAATGTTCAATAATTATTACATAAAACTAGCAGCAAAAATTATCTAGAAATCTGTCATGCGCAAATAGTTTTCTTCCCAACTATCATTCCCATGGTCCCAAATAAATTTTAGAATCTAGTCCCATCCCCTTCCTAGAAAAGCTGTGTTCAACAATCTCCAAGAGACAAAGTAAGATTGGAAGTTTAAGGACACGCACACAAGACATATATATAAAATTCTCTGAATGTGCAATAAAAGAAGTACTTTGTAAAAAGTTTTGGGCAAAATGTACAAGGGCTTAAACTTAGACTAATTGAAATAGCACCATAACAAATGACCTCAATACTGTCAAGTGCACCTACTTAATAAAAGTTTTAGAACAAGGCACAATACACTCGAAAATCGATTGTAGTTTAGGAAATTTTTGCTGTCTTCCTATGCCACTGTAAAAAGATGGAGCATTTTGATCACTGCATTCTGGCTACAAAATTAGCACAGAATTCAAAGTGGCAGAGGCATTTTAGTGGTGGACAATGCTCATCTTTGGCCAGATTTAGCATAAACAGACTATAAATACAATGGAAACCTATGCAACTAAAACTGCACTGTAGAGCAGAATTGACACCTTATGCAATTATGTACATATTTCCAACCTGTGTGATCTCAAAGATTTCAGTTTGTTACTCTTCTGGAGTCATTTTTACCAAGTGTATAGTAAGCCAGTTTAACATCTCAATGCATGTTAGAACAACTGGACAGCCACATGCAAAAACAAGGAAACAAGCCACAAATCTAGACACCCTACAACTTTCACAAAAATTAACTTAAATGATAGGTTGTATATCTAATTGTAAAATGAAAGCCTATAAAGTTCTAGAAGATAACATAGAAGACAATCTAGGTGACCTTGGTTTTGGCAACGAGTTTTGAGATAAACACTGCAGTAAATTCAATAATTCGGCTGTTGATTAAGGAAGAGGCAGGAACAGGAGAAGCAGTAACATGCAACAAGCTTTACTGAGCAGCTCTTAAGCAGAATTGCATGGGAGGAGAAGCTCCTCCCAGCAAGAGACTTCTCAGAGAAGACAAACACTATTAAAAAGGGCACCATCCAGAAAGGGAATAGGGCAAGGAACTCGCTGGAAGAAAAAGGGGATATTTAAGAGGGGTATATGTTTCTAGGCGATGTCCTGTAGCAATAAGGTGGGGAGTTTTGAGTAAGAGAGCTCCAAAAAACAGCAGTGGTTTATAGTATTTTATACCTACAAGATAGGTCTTAATTATGGTTAGCAGATGTTGAATGCAGTTTTACGGGGTATGCAAAGTAGACAGACTTTTTGAAAATATGTTTGTTTGACTATATTTAAAGCAACTGGATGTGTAAGAATTTGAGCTTAGTGCCTGTGGGATCTCAGCTAACAATCCTAGGCTGATATGAAGAGATAACAACTTGGGGGTGTTTAAAGTCAATAAACAGTGGCCATCTTTAGTTTGTTTATATAAGAAACAGTACAAGTACACTCAATGAAAGAAAAATTGGTAATTTAGACCTTATTTTAAAATTAAAATTTCTGCTCTGCAAAAGGCACTGTGAAGAGAATGAAAAGCTACAACCTGGAGGCTTGGAGAAAATATTTACAAAACACATATCTGATAAATAACTTGTATCCAAAATATGTAAAAACAAAACAACTCTTAAAACTCAACATAAGAAAACAAAAAACCCAGTTTTAAAATAGGCAAATGATCTGAATAGACACATAACCAAATAATATACATAAATGGCAACTAAGCATATGTGAAAAGCTATTCAGTAGCATATGTCAATAGGAAATTGCAAATTAAAATGATGAGATACCACTGCACATGTGTTAGAATGGCTAAAACCCAAAACACTGACAACACCCGATGCTGATGAGGATGTGGAGCAACAGGAACTCCTAGTCATTGCTGGTGAAAATGAAAAATAGCAGAGTCACTTTGAAAGACACTGCGGCAGTTTCTTACAAAGCTAAACATAGTCTTACCATACAGTCCAGCAACTGTGCTCCTTGATATGTAACCAAATAAGTTGAAAACTTTTGTCTTCACAAAGACCTGTGCACAGTATTTATAACAGCTTTTATTCATAATTGCCAAGACTTAGAAGCAAGCAGAGTACCTTTAAATTTTTTTTATTTTGAATTTTTATGGAGATGTAATACTTGTACATATTTATGGGATACATGTACTATTTTAAAACATGCACACAATATCTAATTATCAAATCTGGTAATATCTAATGCCTCAAATATATATCATTTCTTTATGTTGGGAATGTACCAAATTTACTCATAATTATTTTAAAACACACAATAAATTATTGTTAACTGTAGTTGACCTACTGTGCTATAGGACACTAGAATTTATTCCTCGTATCTCCCTGTAATTTTATACCTACTATATCTCTCTGCCCACTAAGCTTCTCAGCCTCTGGTAACAGCCATTCTTTTCACTACCTTCATGAGATCAATTTTTTAGCTCCCACATATGAGTCAGAATATGTGACATTTGTCTTTGTGTGCCTGACTTATTTCACTTCACATAATGTCCTTTAGTTTCATCTATGTTTTACAAAGTACAGGATTTTATTTTTTTTTTATGGTGGGACAATAGTCCATTGTGTGTATATACCATATTTTCTTTATCCCATCATCTCTGATGGACACTTAGGTTGATTTCATATCTTGGCTATTGTGAAAAGTGCTACAAAAAACATGGGAGTTCAGATATCTCTTCGATATGTTGATATCCTTTCTTTTGGATGTATAACCAATGGTGGAATTGCTGAATTACCTGGTAGTTCTAGTTTTAGTTTTGGAGAAATCTCCATACTTTAGTGGCTGTACTAATTTGCATTTCTGCCCACAATATATGAATATTTCCCTTTCTCCGCATCCTCATTAGTATTTGTTTTTTCTGTCTTTTTGATAATAGCCATTTTAACTTGGGTGAGTGATATTTATTTGTGGTTTTGATTTGCATTTCCCTGACAATTAGTAATTTTGAGCATTTTTTCATATACGTGTTGGCCATTTGCATGTCTTCTTTTTAGAAATATCTATTCAAATCTTTTGCCATTTTTAATTGAATTATTTGTGTTTTTGCTATTGAGTTGTTTCAGTTTCTTATGTATTCTAGTTATCAATCCCTTGGCAGTTAAATAGTGTGCAAATATTCTCCTATTCTGTAGGTTGTCTCTTTGCTTTGTTGATTGATTTCTTTGCTGTGCAGAGCTTTTAAGGAAGAAGTAAAATTGTCTTTCTTTGCAGGCAGTATAATCTTATATTTAGGAAAACCTAAAGACTCCACCAAAAAACTATTAGAACTGATAAATGAATTCAGTGAAGTTGCAGGATACAAAATCAAAATATGAAAATCAGTAGCATTTTAATATGCCAACAGCAAATGATCTGAAAACAAAATCAAGAAAGCAATCCTATTTACAATAGCTATAGAAAAAAAGTACTTAGGAGTAGACTTAACCAAAGAAGTGAAAGATCTTTACAAGGAAAACTATAAAACACTGATGAAAGAAATTGAACAGGGCACACAAAAAATGGAAAGATATCCCATGTCCACAGATTGGAAGAATCAATATTGTTAAAATATCAATACTACTAAAAGCAATCTACAGATTCAATGCAATCCCTATCAAAATACCAGTGACATTCATCAGGGAAACAGAACAAACAATCCTGAAATTCATATGGAACCACAAAAGATCCTGAATAACTGAAGAAATCCTGAGCAGAAAGAAAAAAGCAGGAGGCTGTTCTTGTTTGCGGTTGGCATATAAAAATACTACCAATTTTTGTATTCAAAATGCTACTGATCTTTCATTTTCATCATATTACCTGACCTCAAGTTATACTACAAGCTGGGTGTGGTGGCTTGGTCCTATAGTCCCAGCTACTTGGGGGCTGAGTTGGGAGGAAAACTTGAGCCCAGGAGTTCAGGGCTGCAGTGAGCAATGATCATGCCACCGGACTCCAGCCTGGATGACAGGGAAACAGGGAAAGACTCTACCTCTAAACACAAACACACACACACACACACACACACACTCACTATAAAACTATAATAACCAGAACATCATGGTACTGACATAAAAACAGACACCTAGACCAATGGAACAGAATAGAGAACCAAGAAATAAATCCATATATCTATAGTCAGCTCATTTTTGACAAAGGCACCAAGAATGTACAATGGGGAAAGGACAGTCTCTTAAATAAATGATTCTGGAAAAACCGGATATCCATATGCAGAAGAATGAAACTGGACCCCTATCTCTTACCATACACAAAAATAAAATCAAAATGGATTAATCCTTTAAATGTAAGACCTGAAACTATGAAACTACTAAAATAAAACATTGGGAAAATGTTTTCCCAATGCTTCAGGACTTTGGTCTGAACAATGATTTCTTGAATAAGAACTCAAAAGCATAAACAACCAAAGCAGAATGCCCTTCAATAGGTGAATGGATGAACAAACTGTGGTATGTCCATACAATAGAATATTATTCAGCAATAAAAAAAAAACTATCTGTCAATCCATGTAAAGAAAAGCCAGGAAGCTGAAATGCATATTACTAAGTGAAAAAAAAATCTGTAAAGGCAACATATTGTATGATTCCAACTACCTGACATTCTAGAAAAGAAAAACTATAGAGACAGTAAAAATATCAGTGATTGCCAAAGGTTTGGGGTTGCAGGGAGGAATGAATAGGTAATCCACAAGGAGTTTTTAGGACAATGTAACTATTCTGAATGATACTCTAATGATGGATACATGATATTATTTATTTGTCAAAACCCATAGAATGTACAACAAAAAAGTTGAACTCTGATGCAAACTATGTTTTAGTTAATTATGTAATTAATTTAGTAAACTATGATTTTAATTAACAATAATATATCAATATTGGCTCATCAATTATAATATATGTACCACACTAATGCAAGATGTTAATAATATGGAAAGTGAGCAAGAAACAGGGATATATGAGAAATATCTCTACCATCTGGTCAATTTTCTGTAAACCTAAGACTACTCTAAAAACTAAAGTCTATTGATTAAGAAAAAACTGTGTTCTGCATATGTGAGTAGTACAGAAGCAGAAAAAAAGATGATAACCATTAAACCATTTTGTAGGCTTATTATTTTTTAATGCCAAATACGCTCATCACTTGATTCCTTATTTTTGTCCATGAACTCATTTTACCTTAGTAACCTCAGCTGTCTTGGCACAAATTATTTAGAGGGTAGAGGAGTGGAGGCCAAGTTCTTAGCATGTGCTGCTCCTGGTGGGTCTATGGAAGGAAAGGCATACACTGGGGCAGAGAGCTAGTTTCTGTACTTCAAAGTTAAGAACTAGAGCCTAGAGAGGAAAATACTTTGAATTAAAAGTTTTCATAAGGATGCATCTTATGAAATAAATATTTCAAAATCAATGGCTTTGCTATATGTCAGCAATAATTAAATATATATTGGAAGTCCCAAAAAGATGGCAAAACAGCACTGGCTTTTGGCTCTCTCCCCCATCCTAGCAATGGAAATGTCACAGAGCAAAAAACAAAGGGTATGGATTTGAAGAGCAAAAGCATGACTGTGAAGAAACTTCTGGGAAGAGAGGGTCATGTGTGAACCAGTGTGAAAATAGTAACAGCCTGATGAGATTGGAGTAAAAAGGGAAATCAAATTAGGAACGGGTAAAGATTTTGAATTTTTACTTTCACTCATGGCTTTGGGTGCAGACTCTTGTCTTGCCTCCTCACCACTGCAGGACAGAAATGTAATAGTGACAGCCCCGTCCACCAAAAAGCAAAGTGCAAAAGTGGGCTGGTCCAGTCTGCAAAAAAGGATCAGGATGGTAACACGGGAAGTTAACAAGAACTGAATGACTGGTCAGTCTCTGAGCTACCCTTCACTCCCTGTCTTCCTTGTACTTCAAAGTTAAGAAATTAAAGCCAAGAGAGGAAAGGTCTTTGAATAAAGAAATGCCTGAGACAAAATTATTAATTCCCAGAAAAGCAGGAATCCCTAGAGAGGAAAAAGCAAACAAAGGTGGTCAAGTGCAGCTGGCGATGCTCTGGCTCTCTGAATCAGTGTATGCCTTTCCTGCCATAGACCCACCAGGAGCAGCACATGTTATGACCTTGGCCTCCACTCCTCTACCCCATAAATAATCTTAGCTGAGAGAGCTGAGGCTACAGAGGTAAAATGGGTTTATAGAAAAAAATCAAGAGTACAATTATAAGCATATTTGGCATTAAAAAAAATAATCATCCAACTAGAGAACGTAATCTGGATGGACCAGATATATGAAAGCAGAACTATCAATAATTAAAAAGAAGCATAATAAATATCTTTAAAGAGGTAATTCAGAATATTGGTAAGAAGAAGCAGACAAGAACAGTTACTAAAAAGAACTAAGTAAAAATACGGGGGGCTGGGTGTAGTGGCTCATGCCTGTAATACCAGTACTTTGGGAGGCTGAGGCAGGCAGATCACCTGAGGTCAGGAGTTCAAGACCAGCCTAGCCAACACGCTGAAATCCCATCTCTATTGAAAAAAGAAAAATACAAAAATTAGCCGGGCATGGTGGCAGGCGCCTGTAATCCCAGCTACTTAGGAGGCTGAGGCAGGACAGTCACTTGAACCTGGGAGACAGAGGTTGCAGTGAGCAGTGATGGCACCACTGCATTCCAGCCTGGGCAACAAGAGTGAAACTCCATCTCAAAAAAAACAAAAAAAATACTGGGTATCAAGACTATAAGTACTGAATTAAGACCTCAGTAGATTAGATACATTGCTTAATGGATAGAGTCAAAGAAGGAATTAGTAAATTGGAAGTTCAATTGAGTAAATCTCCCAGAAAGTACTGGGAAGGAATAAGGATATGGGAAATATAGAACAAAAGTTACAAGGTTTGGAGATTAGAAGCAGAGTATCAATCTCCACATAATAGGGGTTCCAGAATAGAGAAAAAAAAAACAAGGAAGAAAGAAATATTTAAAGAAATAATAATCAAGAATGTGCCATAATTTAAGAAAGACAAAAATCTCAGCTTATAAAGCCTCAAAATGGGCAAAATGTTTAAGAGGAATCCATATCTAGATCATTATAGTAATATTTAAGAATAGAGAGTGAAAGAGAAAATTTTAAGAGCTTCTAATGAAAAAGAGTAGCTTGCCTGTGAAGGAAAAAAAAAAAAAAAGATTAACATGAGTTATCTCAAATGAAACAATGGATGGCCAGAAATTCTCAGAGTGATATATTTTGAAATGTTGAAGAAAAGAATTTCTAACCTAGAATTTTTCATTTATCCAAACCACTATTTATATGTATTATAAGCATTTTTAATAATATGAAAAATATATTCCCAGAAATAAGCAACAAAAAATGTATAATAGACAAAATTGCCAGACTATAAAAGTAAAAGAATGTAATTTATAAATATTGAGCATTTGGATATAAAGAGCCAAAATAGAATAGAGATAATTTTCCCAAATTAACTTATAAATACTGCCCCAATCAAATTTGACTGCTTAGAAAATATTTAAAACTTACTTAGAAAACTAAGCATGACATTTCTGAAAAATAAAAAAAGTAGAAAGTCTCTTATTTTAATGACATTGTAGAAATTAAAATAGTTTGAAAAAGCATGTATTAGTCCATAAATGGTGTTGGGGCATGTAATTAACAATATGTAAAACAGAATAATTATATCCCCAAGGAAAAATTCGATATGTTTTAACAAGCAAGTGGGTAAATATCTTTCATTTAAAAATAAAAAACAAAAACTCTTCAGATTTATCTTAAACAAAAAAAAGCTAAGCACTCCAATATAAAAATTGACAAAGGGAATGAATAAGCTATTTATAAAAAATAAGCATAATAAATATGAAATATGAATTAAAACATTAAAAAATGTAATCTTGTTGGTAATCCAAGGGATACTGGTTAAAACTGCTTCAACAGTAGACACCAATCCTCCCCTTTCTTTAACATTTGCAAGAACTTAAACACTGATGGTTTCCACAGTCACTGAGAGTGTCTTTCTTCAGTTTGGACCCTGCTGCTCTATATGCAATAGAAATTCCCCCAAGATTGTAGTGTATTTCCAACATTAGTGCTCAAATCACCATTCACGCATAAATTCTGCCTCTTGTTTGTAATTTATGCCCTGTTTCCCTTGTGGATTTTGGAGCAGCAATATTTACAAGCCGCTATATGGAAAATGCTAGCCTACATTTGGTACAGGTTTCTCATTTCTTACAAGCCTTACTCCATGCTCAATACTCCAGGTATGATATGATCTGGCTGCAAGGACTCATACAGTTTCTGGGCTTTTACTTGGAATCCTTCTCATTCATCTCCTGCCTCATCAACGTATGAGAGGAACTTCTCTACTTTTCCCCACCTTCCACACTCATGTGCATGGAAAAGAAAATTCAGACTATAACTCACTAACGTCCTTGTATTTAGTCTTGTTTTCCAACATGAAGAATTTTCTCCTTAAAGACTCTGATTTCTGGAATAATGTATTGACCTCAACATTCAGCTCAGATCTTATTCTCTATATGCAGTCCACACCCTGATTCCTCAACAGCCGGGCTTTAGCATTAAGTCACTTCTAATTTTCAGACTCAAGCCTGCTGTTTCCAGAAGAAAAAAACTCAAGAAATTTATATGCTGATGGAATATAGAAAAAAGCTAACATTGTTAGATGTTTCAACTATAAAGTTTTCTTGAGGTGTAAGATTTTTAAATCTAGAGTATGCTGTCAAGATGAGAACGTTTATGGAAGAGAAGCTTAAGAGAAAAGAAATGCATTTCCGCTTTTTAAAACGTGATTGAGTTTATTGAATTAGTAATTGTTTTTTAGAAACAGTAAAGAGAAAAACATTTGTTACAAATACACTGGAAAGAGCAGGGACTTGGCGTTGATATGGATTCAAGTGTCGGCTCTGCTCTTTGTAAGAAATACTCCTGTGAATTTCTCAACTTTGATTTTCTTCTCTGTTTAATAGAAATATTAGGATTATAGCTGGGCGTTGTGGCTCACACCTGTTATCCCAGCACTTTGGGAAGCTGAAGAGGAAGGATGGCTTGAGCTCAGGAGTTTGAGACCAGCTTGGGCCTCATAGCGAGACCCTGTCTCAACAAAACATCAAAAAATTAGCCAGATGTGAAAGTTTGTGCCTGTAGTCCCAGCTACTTGGGAGGCTGAAGTGAGAGGATCACTTGAGCCTAGGAGGTTGAGTCTGTAGCGAGCCATGATGGCACCACTGCACTCTAGCCCCAGCAACAGAGTGAGACCCTGCCCTAAAAAATAAATTAAATAAATAAGGAATATTAGCATTATTATAAGTTCTCAATGGAATAATCTCCTCAGAAAGTCTTAGCCCCACCCCACCTAGATTAGGGGTTCCTCTTGCTTTTTTCTCGGCACAGCACACATAGCTCTCATCTAGGGCACTGTATTTTAATTATCTATTCATGTTGTATTGTCCATCTCAAAGGACAATAACCCACTTTGATGAGTTTTCTTAGTCACCTTCATATTTTCTATGCCAGGTGCAAAGTTTGGAGGATCACAGGTTTTTAGATACGTTAGCAGACTTAAAATAAACTGATACAAGGAAGAGCCCTCTGTAAACTGCAAGCACCATGAGAAAGAATGGCTATATTATTTTCCTCCTTTAACTGAAATTACAGTAGCATTGCATTCCTAAATGTGGTGACCTTGTGATTTTTATTGCAGATGGCATATCTTTGAAGATGTGAATTTTTTAAATCTCTTCATGGAAACTGCAGCCCATATTTCAGAACACATTTACATCCCAGATTTTAGTGTTAGAAAAAAGTGTATGTAAGGTTAGTTTTAAGAGACTTAATACAGTGAATTCAGGGTAATATATAATTCTGTATTTCAAAGAATAATTGTCCCCATTAGGACTTTTACAAAACTGGATTCAGAAAAAGTTACAAACCACCATCATATAGAGGAAGAACCACCTTTATTTCCAAGGGTTTCTGTCCAGTGATTGATAAAGCTGGAAACGGTTACCATGAACTCCTATTCCTAGCTACCAATCACCAGAAACCACTTTCTTCTTGAGCAAGTCCTCTACTAAGGGTTCATTTATTCCATGTTCAGTGCCTTGATTTCAAGGTCCGGAATGTAAAGCCAATCACAGGATTTTCATCAAAAGTTTACCTCTGGGCACCAGCCGTCAATGTTCAAGGTCTAGAATTCTACCACCTTTTGAATTTGGGGTGGTGCCCAGGACTGATTCTGGGCACAAAATTGATACAAATTGTCCAGGCTAAGAGTTCTTTCAAGGACCCCTAAGAGTTGCCATGGGAGCTGGAGGGCTCTGGGAATCAGGATGGAGAGGGCACCGCCACGCACCCTTCCACCCGCACCCCAGCCAGAACACAAGCGGTTAATCGGCTGCTGGCCAAGCCAGCCTTTTTCTTTAGCTGGCGTTTTGGTTTCCTAGGGGCTCTCTGAGCAACTTCCTCATTGGCACTGGTTCTCTGAGGAGGCTAATAACATCACTTACAAGTCTAAGCCACAGCCGCTGAGCACTGGTCCCTTCCCATGTACGACTGGTGACTTGACGACAAGTATTTGGCAGGGTCTGGGCCCAGTGGAGCCGAGTGGACTCCATGTCGGCTCCTCGGCTGTTGCTATTTCAGGGGCTTTCCACAGAACTTTTCCCTACTGTTGAATATGCAGAGCAAAGGGGAGAGACGCAGATGAGATAGGAAATAAGCCAGGAACCCCAGCAACGTGGAAGGGAGTATTTCATGAAAGAGACATGCCGTGAATGTTTCTGAATCATTCTGGAAATCACAGGACTGTGAACAAGAAAAGACCTGAGAGATCTCATACTGACTCCCTTGTAGGGATCAGAGACACTGCCTGTTACATTTAAGATCTCGCAACCAGTTAGCAGCACTGCTGAGCTAGAACTCTGGATTTCTGGCTCCAGGGAAGCCTCCTTTCTGTTCTCTTTGCTGGATAAAAAGCTTAAATGCTGTCCTCTATCTGTCCAAAGTGAGACAGCGTTCTAGAAATGCACACCTTTTAAAAATCAACATGACAAATATGAAAACATGGCACTGTTATAGTTTCAGTTTTTCTCATATTAAGATAAGGCTGGCTAGTGTGGTGGCTCATGCTTGTAATTCCAGCACTTTGGGAGGTGGAGACCAGAGGATCTCTTGAGGCGAAGGGGGTTTGAGACCAGCCTGGGCAACATAGCAAGAACCTGTGTCTACAAAGGAGAATTTAAGTTGGGTGTGATGGTGTGCACCTATAGTCCCAGCTACTTGGGAAGCTGAGGTAGGAGAATCACTTGAGCCAAGGAATTCAAGGTTACAGTGAGCTATGATCACTGCACTCCAGCCTGGGTGACAGAGCAAGACCCTGTCTCTGAAAATTAAAAAAATTAAAAATATTTTTAAAAGATAAAGCTGTCCTTGCAATGAGAACAAAAGAAGAAAGGTTAAATGCCATCCTCGAGTTGGCCCTTGTATAGTAACTCTAAATCTTCCAAATTCTCCTGGGTGCCATCCACAGGGTGCCTGAGAAAAATTATCAACTGCAAGAAAAATGCCTCCCTGTTGAATTTCTCTACTGACTATTTTTCTAAACCGGGTGCCACACAGTCCTTCTTAGGAAAGTTAATGCTACCTTGCTTCTCCTTCAGCTGTGCAATTCTCCTTTTTAAAATACAAAGAAAAAAAAAGAGCGTGGTGTGTGTGTTATGTTCCTGATGTTAGAACTAGAAGACCTCTGATTCCATTGCCCAGTGTTATTTACAATGTGTGCCTTCTTTTCTCAGGAACTTTTAAGAATATGGTAGATTTGGGACTTTGATAATAGGGCCAAAGGCAGGAAGGTTTCCATAGAGTCGTTTTTTTCTATTCTTTAAGGTACCGAAAAAAGTTCAAAGAGGTAGGATTGCCAGATTTAGCAAGTAAAAATGAAGAATATGCAGTTAAATTTAATTTTCATTAAACAATGAATATTTTTAGTATATGTATGTCCTATGCAATATTTGGTACATGCTTATAGTAAGAAAATATTCGTTGTTTATCTGAAATTAAAATGTAATTGAGGGTCCTGAATTTTATCTGGCAACCCGAGAGGGAGGAAGAGAAGAAGGAAGAGAGAAAGAGAGAGGAGACAGAGAGAGAGAGAGAGAGAGAAGGAAGAACAAGGGTGGGGAGAAGGAGGAGGAAGAAGAATAAACATCAATGATAATAGTATCCTTCAGAGAGAAAAATCAGCATCAAATTACAAGATCAGTTCCCAGTATTGTGGCTTGTCCCCTTGACAAAGACGCAGAAGAGAAATTTTATCCACCAAAGTGGTGCTCAGGTAATGCATGATTAAGAAACCAAACAAAACAAAAAACAAAAAAACCCCACAGATCCTACTTGACACTTTGTTCCATTAATTCATTCAAAACCACTTCTGTATTACCTGGCAGGGCATTGGGCGGGTAGGTGGTGAGGAATGACTTTTCAAAGATCATTAATTTTCTACTCTTCAAAAGCTCACCAATCCTAAGTGCCATGAGAAAAATAAAAGCAACCTGACATAGAGCTAGGACACAAGGAAGACACACCTTGTTAGAGGGAATGGGAATGTTTATGTAGAAGACACATCTGCCATCCACCTTGAAAGATTGTGCTGCATCTGAGCCGTTGTCATACGAGGTCGTTTCTGATCTTTCTAAAATGTTGGCTTCATAGAGGGGCTGCTCGGGGGCAGGGGATCCTCCCATCAGGAGCAGCTAGCGAGAGGCAGAAGAGCCCATGGGGAGAGCAGGTTACCAGCCAGTGGCCATCCCGGGTGAGAAGGTGGGAGGGCATGGTCAGGTCATGTCACCTGGTATTTGAGGACAACTCTGAACGTTAACTCTGCTTGCATCAGCTTGTATCGCTCCAGAAACAGTATTCCTTAAATGCACCTTTTCCACAAGTCACATTATTTGCCTATATTAATAGTCCATGACTTGGCCATTTTCACATGAACACACATAGTAACTGTTCAAGATTAAAGGCAAGAGGAAAATCACTAATTAATCACAGTATCTGGGTAGTGGTTTAAATTTTCTTTTCCAGGAATAACACCCCCCCCATTTTATTTAATATGTAATAAGTATTATACATGTGTTAAATATTATAATATTCTTGTATATAATAAATAACATATATAGCCAATTTATATATACTATATACAGTAAATAATGTAGTAAATATATATTGTAAAAATGTTGACTATATTATATATTATATACTATAATATTTTATTATACACTATAGTATTCAATCGTCTTTATATGTAGTAAATAAAATTAGAAAATTTGCTTCCTTCAATAATATATTATATGAAACATTATTAAGTATAATATATATGTAAACACACACGTCAGTAAAATTGATACAATCAGAGCTGACTTCTATAAATAACATAATATTATCTCTCCAAGTTCATCAGCCTCGTTCTCGTAAATAGACCACATTCTTGCTGAGAATATCTGGTAAATTTCAAATATGGAAGAAATCAGAAGTCTCATGTAAAACTGTCTAAGAATAATTTCTGGTTCTTCTGTCTTTCCTTTTTAAAGAAAACCAGATCTTTATTATGGCTCACAAAGCCAGCCATTCCCAGGCCTTCAATGATGTAATGAAATCAAGAATTTGACATCTTGTTCATATAAAGACCCCAAAACACCAAAGAGGTCTCATATTTCCAGAGGCTAAAAAGATTTAAAAATGAATCCTTCTCCAGAAATATATAGTATCGTAACAATTTTAGGCCAGAAACACAAAATACATGCTAAAAATGAAAAACACAGAAATCAATTCTTAATAATATACTGAGGGGAAAAAAGGCAATTATCAGATGTTACACACTTCGAGGAAAAAACAAATGGGAAAGGGTCCAAGGACTGGTTTATACTTTAACTCTCTATAGATTTTAGGCATAGATGGAAGAAATTGAAGCTTTTATGAAAATGGCCTCAGTCAACAGAAAAACTTGCACAATGCTTATTTATTTGTGTAACCCAAACGGCCCCGGACATCAGCAGGCTTCAAGTGCATGCAAGTAAGGACATGCAACATGAATATCCAAATGGAATCAGCTCCAAGCCTTCCCCAACCAAGGCAGGGCTTCACCCCCTGGCATCTCCAGGGAGACGCCCCGCTAGTGTTCCCATATGACTGGTTCAGCTCCACTGGTGCCCGCCTTAGCCCTGTTGCATGCCTGCTCATATCTCCTACCGACGGCGCTGCCTCGGAGAACCTACGCACTGTACCGTTTGGAACAGGCATTTGGAAAGTCTGGTAATGATGTCCAACAGCACCACTTCCCCATGCTCAGAGCTGCTGATCTTTGAAGTGCCCCCAGTGGCTCTGGAGCAGAAATGAAAGAGTTGGTCAGGAGGAGACAGGCAGCATATGTGGGCTTTGAAGCCAGGAGTGTCACCAGCTCTGCTCTGCTCGCTTGCCAACCCCAAAGCAGACTTCTCTCCCCAGCCCTCAGAGTGGGCAACATCCCCTGCCCCACCTCCACCTTCTTCACCCTCCGAACACTCTGCTCTTTTCCTTTGTAAAAATGATTTGATGCCTAATTAATGATACAAACTTTATAGCATCCGTATCTTAATTAGGCCTCTTCCCTAACACCTAGCACAATGCATGGGAGAAATTAGTTGTCTAATGAATGTTTAGAGAACAAATGAATGAATATTTTTCCTGGAGACAAGTCCCTATATTTTTACAGCTAAATGCTTTCTCATAACAACAATTGTAAACTCATTCTTTCTATGTGTTGGCACTTCTCCCAGTCATTTATATGTTTACTCACATATTCCTCACTAAACTCCTATGGAACAGATACTTTCATTTTCTCCATTTTTACAGAGGAGGGAACTGAGGAACAGAGAGGTTAAGAAACTTGCCCATAGTCATCCAAGTAGTGAGTTGCAGACCTGCGATTCTGAACCCCAACAATCTCATTTCTGAATTGGTGCTCTTAACTTCCTATTAAATCCCATCTTTTGGAGAAGTCCGGAGGGTCAGGTGGAGAATTTCAGCCTCTTCTTCTCCATCCTCTCTCTGCTTCAAGTAACTTCACCAGAGAGTAAACCATACAAAGAGAAACTCAATGACAATAATAATAACTCCATGTCTTCCTTTCTTCCTCCTTCTCCATCTTCCTTCTTTCCTTCTTTCTCCTTTCTTCCTCCCCTCCTTTCTCTCTTTTTCCCCTCCCTTCCTTCCTTCCTTCGTTCCTTCCTTCGTCCCTTCTTTCCAGTTTTATACCGCAGTCCTACCCATCATGCCTGGCCCACCCCAGGAACCAGAACTACAAAAGTGGCTACAAATTTGTCCCTGCCATGGAATCATAGTCTGGCGAGAAGAGCAGAGGTGCAGCAGCATTAAAAATTTAACCTGGATAAACAAGGCCCAATGGAAGCATCTGGCAAACCCCAGTGGAGATAATGCTGGCAGGAAAGAGCCAGAGGCCAGCAGGAAACTGACTGAGTTCATCAGCAAATTAGGAAAACGTGTCTGGGCCTAAGTCAAGATTGACTCCTTGCTCCTAAGGCTGCAAGGGAGAGGTGTGGTCTATACAGCTCACACGTAGGAAATAAATCACTGCTAGCTGTTCCTAAGGAAGAAGTGAAAAAGCCTCCAAATTGCCAGGTTTCAAGTCAACCTCATCAGGGTTTACAGAAAGGACAGGAACAGAGAAGAGTGGATCACATAAGCAAATAACCGAAGGGGAGGAAGTTAGCATTACACTAAGCAGTGTAATTTATCACTCTTTTGGAAGGAATTTTTTAAGGGCAAAACTTAAAGATACTATCTTGATCTGGTATTTGTTTAGTGGCATTTGTTTTGTGGGTGGGTTTATGTTTTAAGAAAGGCCAGATGATACATGTAAGAATAAACCATTAGTTGAAAGCTGGAAATGCATGATCCCGATGAGAGGTCAAACCAAAGCATGGGAAATACGTATTGGAGGGAAAGTGGAACATCCCACTTCTCATAACCACTTCTCATTAAGAGAAAGTTGTATTATGTCAGAGAGCAAGGACTTTGAAATCACAAAGCTTGTTATGACAGACTCTGCAATTTACCAACTATGGGTCAGTTTACAACCTTTTGAAAACTCGACTTTTTCATCTGTAGAATGGAAATGATAATAATATTTTCTTTGTAGGTTTTTCTGTAATAGTTAAACGAGATCCTGTCTGTAAATAGACTTCCTGGTGTTGGGTCCATGATGGTGCCAGTTATGCCAGTTATCCGTGGCTGCGATGGTGATGGTGGTAGTTGAAGCAATGTGTATATGGAAGGGAAAAGGGGTGGTTCTTTACTGTTTATTTCCACTGCTGTTGTCTTCAATTTTTCATTTAAATATGTGTAATAATTCACTCTAACTAAAAAAAAAAAATAATTAACATTCTGGGACCCTTTAGACATAAGTACATTCCCAAATGCCACACTATATATCAAAACTGCAACCCATATATCTGTCTTTGGCAAGATCTGTGGGAGTTACTTCCCATAATGTTGATTTAAAAGCTTTGGTGACATGGCCCAAATATCTCCAATCCCTTCTTAATAAGGTTAGGCACTATATTTAAACCCTGACTGAATTCATTGATATTTTCTGCTTGTTGGGGTAAGGCATTCTTAATGTTTTCTGCCTGTAAGTACACAGGAAATGTTGGTTTTCATCTCTGGGACTGCTAAACCCGAGAACGTGGAGCTCTGTCTTTGGGTTACTGGATGAACTACAATCAGATACCCTTCCAGGGACTTAAAGAGGCAGGGACGGTGTGTACTCGCTGCTAGGTGTATGTGTGATGGCAGTGTGCCAACTGGAGTCTTCCAGTCAGCTCAGTTGTCTGCTTCCCCCATCCCTACTAGGGGTGTCAGTGGCCTTGCTCTCACCATCACCCCCACTCACACACCCAACCAGGCACTACTAGGAAGAGCTGCAGTGACCAGCAGTCAGGCTTTGCAGAGGCAGAAACAGCAGCATTATCCCCGCTACATCATTCTCCCTGAAATCACTTGATCCGAAACCGTAGTGACAGGAAGAAGAAATTCAAGAAGAAGCCAGGTTTGAGCAAAGAAACCAGAATGGGGAAGAGGGTAAACGTTTTGGAGGATTCAATCTTATGCCTTCCTGAGCAAGGAAGTAGCAAACTTCTTAATGAGCAAATGCTATCAACATTCTCTTTAAATCTGACACCCTAACTCAACACGACACAGGGCATTTGGCATGGACTGTACTTCCTGTCACCATTTATTTTGGAGTTCTAAGATGTTTCTGACTCAAAACATAACTGAAAGCCTATTTCTCTGCTGTCATAAATCAAATTAGCCCACCCATCTCAACAGAACTTGGGCCCGATCCAGGAGATGCATACAAAACAGAAAGAGATGAATAGCTTTTCAGAAGGGAAGATATTTGCTGCAACAGCAACAGGAGTGAGGACATGTATTTTCCCAAAGGATTTGGAGTAAATTCCCAGAGCCTACAGATGGCCTTTGAGTTTATCTGACAGACTCCCTTCCCATTTTAACCTCCTTTAAAGGTCTGGTCAGAAGGTCTGCATGCCAGTGGGGCAAAATAAAGGCACTCTGATTGCTTCGTCAGTGCCAACAGACACTCTTCTTGTGGGCCACTGAGATCCAAAGTCCGGTGAAGAAAGAAAACAATCTTATGCGCATTTTGGATGCCTTCACTGACCCAGCAGGGTGGTAAGCTGTGAGTGTCTTGAAAGATGAATGCACAACACCCAGGAGAATTCTGGTACAGGGGCAGCCCTCAGTAAAAGCATGGTAATTGACTCATCACACCTGCTCAAAGTCCACTGTTAAACTTGATTTCTGTACGTTTCTCATTTATCCATCAGCTGCTGTTACCATTAAGGCACATCTTTGAAGACCGTTAAATTTTCCTCAACTTCATTACTGCAAAGCCACATTTTTCATGAAACCACCAGCAATTCCTCGTGCGTGTGTGACACCCCATATTTATACCACTTCTCACACTGTTGTTTTGCTTACCTCTACCACCCTATAGACTGTGAACTCCTTGGGAGATGGAGAGAGAAGACTTGGTCTTTTTATCATTGTTACAACAGTGCCTAGGGTAGTTGACAGCATTTCAGAAGTGTCCAATAAATACTCCTTTACATAAAGTCCACACCCAAAGTTAAGGCATTTCTGAAGCATTTCAGCTGACATTGATCAATTCTAAGACTTCAGGAGAAAAGAGGTTTTTTTTTTTTTCCTCCATCGTGAATCAGAATTAGATTGTGTAATTTGCATGAGACAAACAACACTTTAATGCTTACCTTCACTTTCTATTATGTACTGTTCTCCTTCATGCTAATTCTGCTGTCAGAGGTCCAGGGGGAGACTGAAACACTTTAATTATGTCTCCTTTTGCAAAAATTTAAAACACAAGCAAGATTTTTTAAGTATGTGCTTTTATTCAGTTGCTTTTTTCCGTTGCCTTTTTTTTTAAGTGGCTACCATTTCCTCTTTAAAAGTTAAGTAGAGCACTTTGGTCTTTATGGTGCAAGAAAGCATAATATCTTCCTTCAACATTCTGCAAATATTTGTTGAGTTCCTATTATTCTATTACTACAGGACATTGTGCCAGGAGCTAATGAGAGAAATGGAAAGACAAAGCTGCTATTCTCATTGAGCTTAAATTCTAGTGAAGGGGACATAAGCACTAAGCAAATAAACAAGAAAATTTCAGGGCATGGTAAATGTTCTAAAGAAAATCAAAGAGGGGCGTGATGGAGAGGCTGCATTGGACCACTCTAGAATGAGAACAATCAGGGAAAGGCAGTCTAAGGAGGTGACATTTAATCTGAGAACTGAATTAGCCACAAAAGTTGGTCCCTAGACCTGAGGTAAGAGCATTCCAGGCAAGGGGTATGGCTGGCATGATTCCAAGCTGGGAACAAGCCTGGCTTGTCATAGCAACATCTCCTTTCTGTGTGGGAATCTGCTGGCCTGAAGGCTGCAGTGAGGTAACCCTTATGGAGCTGACTCCCAGGTCTGTATTGCCAAGTCTAGCTCTTCGTATTTTTGCAGGAAATCCTGGCTCCGTCAAAGACCCTGTGACAAGGACGATTCAACATAGTCACCCAGCTAAGCTATTAAGCATCTATGTTTTGGTAGGCATTAGGCAGAAACCAAACTTATTAGCCCCCCAAGATCATCAATAAACTTTACATGTTTTCTGTTCTGGCTACCCTGATACTGGAATTACCATCTTCTTCATTTCCGATGCGATTCTGCATGCACACACTCCAGTTTAGAAGGGCATGATTTGGGGGAGCTTTCTGTTAAATTACTTATTTATAGTTCATGATTTATACAATAGAGAGGCAAAGAAGTCCCTTGCCTGTCCTTTACCCTTGCACACATGCACACACACACGTTCTACATATTTATATAAAGTTAAGCCCCTTATGCCCAATCAGTCCAACCAGGAGATTTTTCTCATAAATGAATTTCCGTGGGAAATAGTGGCAAGTCTGTGGCCCCAAAGGTAAACAGAGTTGATGTGCATGCTGTCCCCTCTCCCTCTCTGAACCCCATGGGACTTGTTCTCTCTGAGCTTGAGGGGCCCGCCACACAGAGCAAGGCATCGGGTGCAGGCTGGGCCATCCCTCAGGGAAACGTAGGTCCACCGGAGTTGAGCATTACTGAGAGGTCAAGTTTTTGCTTCTCACCCCTAAGCCTCCCCCATAAAGGCCAGTGGAGGGCTTTCTTTTTAAATTTTTGTTTTAACTAGAGAGTTTATCAATGCTTACAAGATGCAAAGGACTATTGGTGGTGCTTTCCCATGTTTCCTCATGCAATCCTTGCCGTCCTCCTATGAGGCAGGGGTTGCCCTTGCTTTGTGAAAAAGGAGACTGAAGATCAGGCAGGGTGTGCAAAAGTGCCTTTGCCACACAGCTAATGACTTTCTGTTGAGCTGGGATTTGAACTGAAATCTAGCACTGAAGTCTACTTCTTTTTCCTTCAGGATGCGGCACGAGCTTCCTAAAAAGACTAGTCTGGGCTATGTGTGTGCTACCCCAGAGGCATGGAACGTGGTTTAGTCCTCGGTTGACTGGTGGAATTTCCTTTACTCTGAAATTTGTGTAATTTGATTCCTTAGGAGGTTTCTTGACTCAATGAAAAGAAACGATAAGAAAAGACAGTGAGTAAGAAATAGTGGGATGGAGGCAGAGAAAGGCAGGGAAGAAGAAGGAAGAAGAAAAGGAAAACACACATTTATGGAGGTCCTGCTGTGTCCTAGATACTGTGCTAGGCTCTTCACTTATACGCAATCCCCTTAAAATTCCCCGTTCCTGAACCTTTAACTCCTAATGTCACACTAATCACCCAGCAATTTAAGAACTGCTAGTCCATGGAAAGTCCCAGATAGCAACTTGAAACAAACAGCAACTCAAAGATGTTTTTATTTTTTAATGCCAGAGATTAAAATTCCTGGGAAAACCAGTATTCTGTGCTTGGGCACCTCCTTGTGGTCACCTGCAAAGACACATCCAGGAATTTGGGACCTTGAAGGACTATTAAAACATGGAGGGCATTATACTCAGTGAAGTAAGCCAAAAGAAGGACAAATACTGAATGGTTCTGCTTATATGTAAAAACTAAAAGATTCAAACTGATAGAAGCAGAGAATAGAGTGGTGCTTGCCAGGAGCTGGAGGGAAAGGGAAGTGGAGAGATGTTATTCAATGGGCAAAAAGTCTCAGTTGTGCAAGATAAAAATGTTCTAGCAACCTGCTCTACAACATTATGCCTATGGTAAACAATATGGTATTGCACATTTCAAAATTTGTTAAGAAGGAGGATCTCAGGGTTATTATCTCAAAAAAAAAAAAAAAAGAAGAAGAAGAAGAAGATGACAAACAAACAAAAGCCCAGAAAGAGACATAAGGAAACTTCTGAAGGTGATGGATACATCTATTACCTTGATTGTGACATCATACAGATTTGATACGTCCAACTTATCCAATTGTCAAATTGTATACATTAAACATGTGCAGTCCTATTGTATATCGACTATACCTCAATAAAGTGATTAAAAAATTCTATTGCCTGGCAAAATCCAGCTCAAATAACAAAACAAAACAAAAATGACTTGTTGATCTGTTCAGCAGACCAATAAACCCTTCTGTCACATTCATAATGTAAATAGATAATGAAAATGTGTTCCTTAAATATTAATGTCTGTCCTCTGAGTGTTTTCCAACAGAAATATCTGGGGAGAGGCTTTGGAATCATAAAGAGTCGGAATTAAAATACTGTTGTGCCACTTACCAACTTTGGGACAAGCCGATCTGTCTGCACCTCAATCTCCCAGTCTGTGAATTGGGACCAATGATTCCTACCACCTGGGGGTACTGTGGACATTCACCAACACGATGGATGTGAAAGCATCCCACTTATCTCAGTGGTTAAGGTATGCCAGTGCCTTCCTTTCCCTCCTCTTTGCCTTATATGCAGAATTATTTCCACAGACTGATCTGCCATTAAACACTCTCAGATTAGAATAAATGTTGCTTTGGGCCAGGCGCGGAGGCCCACCCCTGTAATCCCAGCACTTTGTGAGGTGGAGGCGGGCGGATCATGAGGTCAGGAGATCAAGACCATCCTGGCTAACACGGTGAAATCCCATCTCTACTAAAAATACAAAAAATTAGCCGGGCGTGGTGGCGGGTGCCTGGAGTCCCAGCTACTCGGGAGGTTGAGGCAGCTCCCAGGAGGCAGAGCTTGCAGTCAGCTGAGATCATGCCACTGGCACTCCAGCCTGGGCAACAGAGCGAAACTCCATCTCAAAAAAAAAAAAAAAGATAAATAATGCTTTGTTTCTAAACTTCATCCCTCTGCCCCTCGAGTCTAAGGGAACAGCCCACTCCCTTAAGAAATAGTAGGAGTAAAGCAAGAAAGTTGGTGAGAGAGAGCAGATTGGCTAACTTTGGGGATGTTTCAGGGTGAGATGATCACAAATGTGAAAGAGTTGAGCCAAAAGAGTTGTTTGTGGTAAGTACTGTTGACAAGCCTTCAGCTCAGGGACCCGCCTGGTGCGTTCTCAGCAGGTTGCAGATCCAGTCCGCCCATGACCCTTTCTGAGTGAGCAGTTCACCTGCTGTGTGCAGCCACCTTGGAGAGGCGTCCTGCACTCACCCAGGCAGGAGTGGCTGCTCCTGCGGAGACCGGAGGAACACCTGCTTCTTAAGCATGGAAAACCAATGACAAGGCCATTATTCTCTTTTTGTATTTATTCCCCTGACTGCTGCAGCCAAACTATACCTGTGGTTTACCTTTCACAAAAGATGTCTTTTCTGCCTTTAGTTGCAAGAATATTTCCAAAGCAGATGCCAAACTGTACGCTGATGCCGAAAGCACGTATTTGCAAAACTGTAAAGGAAGGAGAAGAAAACATCAGCCTCTTGGGAAGCTACCAAAGGAGAGAGAACCTGGACTCAGTTTGTTCTGCTCTCTTTTAGGGAAGGAGGAGTGAGCTCCTAGCTAGTGAGAGGCCTCTGTACATTGGGACTGTGCATTCACTAACTCCACTGTCCTTACATTTGCCATTTATTTGAAAAAGATGACCTGTGTGTACGAGGACCTGGGTTTGAATCTTGACTTGTTATATATGGGTTGTGAGACCCTGGATAAACCACTGAACTTTTTCAGGCTTCAGATTCCTATCTGTGAAACAGAGACCATAATGCCAACCTTATTCTAATTTTGTGGAAAAAGAAAAGCATAATAACAAATGCAAAATCCTAGCAGAGTTAATAGGACAGAAAAGGTACTCAACTGGCTATTGTTTTTAATTAATGGAAAAATGATATTAAACAATAGCTTTCTAGAAAATGTATATGTTTGTGGTATATTAACATAAAAACATGTTAAAAAACAAGTAATAAAACTGTATATGCATTCTTCAATATCTTGAAGAATGGACCCCAAAATATTATTTCTGGGTCATAAAATGCTAGGCAATTTTTATTATTTTCTTTATGGTTATCTATATTTTCTATTTTTTAAAATAATGAACATGTATTGCTTACATAAGGACAACTGAGACTGTAGAAGACTATTAATGGCCCAGAATAAAGTTCAAGATATATCGTTGTAAACAAAAACTTTGATACATATAACACCAGAGCACATGTGAAGAAAAAAGTTTCTAGTGGTCTCTGTGGAAAAATGGTAGGAGTTTTTAGTTTCCTTTTTTTGAAGCCATATTTTCTACATTTTTATATTAGTTCATTAAGTCATTAAGTCCCTTAAGAGTCCATTAAGGCAACTCTCTACTAGTATACCACCATAAATTTTCATCCAAACTAGGATTCTCATGCATGAACCAGGATGTATGTTAAACCTAGCTGTGAATCATATGTTGGGGTTTATGCTTTGAATGCATGGTCAACAATGGATCAAGGACAATTTGTTGTTGCCTGCCTCAAAAGATATAGAGCCAATGAGTGATTCCACTCTTTATATTAATTCTCAAAGTCCTGAAAAGAGAAAAAGTACTATTGAATTGTTTAATAAAAATAAAATGTGGCTGGGCACGGTGGCTCATGCCTGTAATCCCAGCACTTTGGGGGAACAAGGCGGGTAAATCACCTGAGGTCAGAAGTTTGAGACCAGCCTGACCACATGGAGAAACACTGTCTTTACTAAAAATACAAAATTAGCCAGGCATGGCGGCACATGCCAGCTACTCAGGAGGCTGAGGCATGAGAATAACTTGAACCTGGGAGGCAGAGGTTGCAGTGAGCTGAGATCATGCCACTGCACTCCAGCCTGGGCGACACAGCGAGACTCCGTCTAAAAATAAAAATAATAATAATGTATGCAAAGTAACAGACATTGATGATAAGAAACAAACATCATGCACATATATAAAATAAGTTAATTTAAATAGTAGATATGTGCGTCACCAAGCCTGTAGCAACAATGGTGAATCAATAGCATATTCACTATCCTTTAATGTCCCTGTCTTAGTGTGTTTGCTCTGCTATAACAAAATACCTGAGACTGGGTAATTTATAAATGAAATAAATGTATTTTCTTACTGTTCTGGAGGCTGGGGACTCCAAGATCAGGGCACCAGAAGGTTGCATGCTGGTGAGGGCTGCTCTCTGCTTCCAAGATGGCGCCTTGCTGCTGCACCCTTTGGAGGGGAGGAACATTATGTCCTCACATGGAGGAAGGTGGTAGGGCATGAGCCAAACACTGCATGAATCTCATTTGTAAAAGCCTTAATCCCATTCAAGAGGGAGGAGCCCTCTTGGCCTAATCATTTCTCGAAGTCCTTACCTTTGAATATTATCATGTTGGTGACATGGATTTTGGAGAGAACAGCTTTCAAACCATAGCATTCTTCCTATGGCCCCCCAAAATTCATGTCCTTCTCACACACAAAGTACATTCATTCCACTCCAATGGCCCCCAAAAGTCTTAACTCATTCCAGCATAGAAATTAAAGTCTAAGTCCAAAGTGTCATCTAAACATGTGAGTGAGACTCAGGGTATGATTCATCCTGAAACAAATTTTCCTCTAGCTATCAGCTTGTAAAATCGACAAGTTATGTGCTTCCAAAACACGGTGGTGGAACAGATACAGAATAGATATTTCTACTCCAAAAGGGAGAAATAGGCAAGAAGAAAGGGGTAACAGGCTCCCAGTAAATTCAAAATCAAATAGGGCAAACATGAAGAATTGAGGTTTGAGAATAATCTTGTTTGACCCCATGCCCCACTTTCTGGACACATTGGGGTGAATGTTAGGTCCCTGAATGTCCTGGTGGCCCCACCCCCATATCTTTGCTGGGCACAGTCCATGCTGCAGCTCTCATGGGTTGAAGTCCAGTGTCTGCGGTTCTTCCAGGGTAGAGTTGCACACTGATGACTCTGTAAGTCTGAAATCTTGGGGATGTCCCCACTCACATGGCTCTGCTGGGCATTGCCCTAGTTGGGGCTTTCTGCAGTATTCTTAAGAATCTGGGTGGAGGTAGACATACTGCTACAGCTCCTGTACTCTGCATACCTGCAGAGCTAGCACCATGTGGATGCCACCAAAGCTCACTGCTCGTGTCCTCTGAAGCAGCAGCCCAAGCTATACCTAGACCCACTTAAGCACAGATGGAGTAGCCAAGGAGCACCAGAATGGAGGGAGCAGAGACTTGAAATGACCTTGGGCAGTAAGTCCTGAGGTCCCATGGCCATCTCCCTTGAAACCGTTTTGCTTTTAAGGTCCTGGCACTCTGAACCTGTGATAGTTATGGCAGCCTTAAAGATTTCCAAATTGCCTTCGGGTCATTCTCCCATTGTCTTGATGAATAGCACCTGGCTTGCTTCTATCCAAACCAGTATCTTTATCAAACAGTCACTTGGCCACGCCCTTAGTTTTCTCCCCTAAACACATTTTATTCTATACATGATCAGACAGAAAATTTTCCAAACGTTTGTGTTCTGCTTCCCTGTTGATTATAAATTCTACCTTTAAATCGTTTCTCTTTTCTTACATTTTACTACCAGTAGTTAAGAAAAGTCATGCAGCACCCTGAACACTTTGCTGCTTAGAAATTTCTTCTGCCAAATGTCTAGTTCATCATTCGAGTTTTGCCATCCACAACGTTCTAAGACATAGAATGATTCAGTAAGTTGTTTGCCACTTTACAACAAGAATGATTTTTCCTCCAGTTTCCACCATCTTGTTTCTCATTTCTGTTGGAGAGCTTATCAAAATAGTCTTCACTGTAATGGCCACTTAGATCATCTCTAAGACTAAGGCTTTCTCTACATCTCTCCTCTTCTTCTAAGCCCCCAGAATCATCCTTAATGCTCTGTTCACAGTAATCCAAGCTTTTTCTAACATTCACTTGAAAATAGTTCCAGCCTCTACCTATTACCCAGCTCCAAAGCTGCTTCCACATTTTTAGGTCTTTGTTATACCAACATTCTACTCTTGGTACCAGTTTCTATCTTAGTCTGTTTGTGCTTCTATAACAAAACACCTAAGACTTGGTAATTCATAAAACACAGAAATTTATTTCTCACAGTTCTGGAGACTGGTAAGTCCAAGATCAAGGTCCTGGCAGGCTTGATGTTTTGTGAGGGCTGCTCTCTGCTTCCAAGATGGTGCCCTGAATGCTACATCTTTTAGAGGGAAGGAATGCTGTGTTTTCACATGTGAAGAGTGAGAATGCAAAAAAGCCAAATGCTGCATGAAGTCCCTTTTATAAGGTTCTTAATTCCATTCATGAGAGAGGATCCATCATGGCCTAATCACATCTTCAAGGCCTCACCTCTTAGTACCATCACGTTGGCCATTAAGTTTCATTACTTGAATTTTGGAGGGGACACATTCAAACCCTAGCATTCCCAAGCCAGTCTTGTTTCTGCCCTCAGTGCCCTTGCTCACACTGTTCCCTTGGCCCAGAATTTTTTTTTCTCTGCACTCTGCCCTGACCTTCTTTTATCTCATGTCCAGCTGGACAGCATCCAGGATTCAGCCCAGTGTTTCTTCATCCATGAAGATTTGTCAGGCATTTCCTGGCAGACCTCTTGCCATTCTCTTGGCACAATGTGCCTACGTTTATGGTAAAGTCTACAGCACTTTATTGTTCCGAATTGTCCACATTTCTCTCTTCCCCTCCTATAGTGCAGAAACTGTACTGCATGCACCTCTTTATCTTAATACCTAGCAAAGTGACTGCACCATAATATGTGCTCAATAAATGTTGACTACAAAGTAAATTATTTAATCTAAATCCTGTTTTATACATACCTTTGGGGTATATTGTTATCAATTTCTCCCAGTATGAACATGTGGTTATTGGGAAAGTTTGAGTCAAATTATAGATGTAAATCAACATCACTAGGCATCACAGGGATAACCAAAATAGAAATAATAAAGTAAGTGACTAATATTGGAGCTAAACAATGGTAATTTATAAATAAAAAGGAAGTAACTAAAAATCATGATCGTATCAAGACAATATCCTTATTTGTAAGGCACTGTTGCCCTAAATGGAAAGAATTCAAACTCTATCTGTGAATATGTGCATAGGAGGAGTATTTTGACTTCACTGAGTGTTGTCTGATAGCTGGAATTCTTGGTATGGTCATTCTCAATTATGGCTATACCTTAGAATTTTAAGTAACATTTTTTAAATTATGATGATTCATAGATTTCAATCCTACCCCAAATCAATCAAGACAGTATCTCTAGGGATTCAGACTTGGAATTGAGAGTTATTTGTCTGTGAAATGGAGGGAAAGTCTTGTATTTTAAACTAATTTAAGTCCATTAAGGCAAGTCTCCATTAGCATACTACTACAAAATTCATCCAAACTAGGATTCTCCTGAATGAATCAGGACATATGCTCACCCTAGCTGTAAATCATATTTTGGGGTTCATGCTTTAAGTGCCTGATTAAGAATGGACCAAGGACAATTAGTTGTTGCCTCTCTCAAATGATATAGAGCCAATGAGTGATTCCACTCTCCCTTGGAATCCTTAGAAATTCTGTGCCAAATGAATTTGCTGTCTTGGTGGTCTCAAAAGAACAGGGATGAGAGTTTGGAAATGGGTAGAAAACTGACAGCTATAAAAAAATTTAATACTCAGATACTGGAGATAAAATATGGCCATATATTCTGTTTCTCTCCAGAGAAGTGGTTACTCAAGCATCTGATATCAGAGGCAAAGGTGAGAATAGTAGAGTGTTATGAAATCATTCTAATGTCATTCTTATTCTTTATTTGTGATAGTCCTTTTGTATTAGTCTGTTCTCACGCTTCTAATAAAGACATACCCAAGGCTGGGTAATTTATTTAAAAAAAAAAAAAGAGAGAGAGAGAGAGAGAGGTTTAATGGACTTACAGTTCCATATGGCTGGGGAGACCTCACAATCATGGCGGAAGGTGGAAGGCATGGCTTATACATGGCAGCACTCAAGAGAAGAAGTGCCAAAAGGAAAAGTGCCAGAAGCTTGTAAAACTATCAAATCTTGTGAGAACTCACTCACTATCACAAGAACAGTATGTGGGAGACCATGCCCACGATTCAATTATTTCCACCTGGCCTTGCCCTTCACACTTGGGGATTATTACAATTCAAGGTGAGATTTGGGTGGGGACACAGAGCCAAATGATATCACCTTTCCTTTTAAAACTGCTCAGTATTATCACCCTTCCTAGCCTCCTAAATTTTTAGGCTTTTTCCAGTGAAAAACCTGAACCAGACTAAAAAGAGCTTGGCACATTAATGCTGACTAAAATAAAAAATATTAGAGAAGTGAGTCAAAGAGGAAAGGCAGCTGTGGATATTGGCGAGAACTAAGGGTGAGCTATTCTGAATTTAAATTGCATAAGCCAAACTGTCTGAGACACAGCATTCTCATCTAATATCCTATTATGAAGGGTGTTGCAGGAATTAAAGAAGATAAAGAACTAAAAAGATCCTGAGAGGTGTACCTAGTTCATGATTAACTTGCTAACTGTGGTACTGTGCATGTTATGTGAGATGGAATTATTAGCCACCAGCAATCTTATAGTCATAGAGTGGTCCCTCAGCGTAGATGAAAGCTAAGTACTACAGAATGATCAAAAGCCAATACTTCAAAAAGCTGATGTACTTGTGGGGTTTTTTTCTGTATTTAAATGTATTTCTATCACCTTACTTTGGCTTTCTATTAGCCATGATTCACTAAGCTACATCTTTCTCTTTTTTTCCTTCTATTTGGTTGATCCACATTTTTTTCATCAGATTTGAATGTTAGATGTTCTATTTCTATTCTTTAACTGGTTATCTAATTTTTCCCATGTACTTAACTTTTCAACATTTAATTTTAGTCTATATCTTTACCTTCCCGGTGAGCATAAGGATTTTAGAATACTTCCATTTCAATTCCCCCCCTTGCATTTATCCTCACCATTCTTCAGAACACTGTTATAAAATATTTCATGAATACTTGGTTTTATAATTCCAAAATATTTATTATCACTACTATCCTCATTATCACCATTATTACTGTCTTAGTGTAAATGCGTCTTTTAATTTACTCACGTGTTTACTATTTCTTTGTTCAGCATCCCTTAATTCTCTTCTCCTAGATTCAATCTTCTTTCTAAAGCACATTTTGGAACTTTTTAAAGTGACTGTTTGTTAATAATAAATACTTAGCACTTCCTTATCTAAAAGTATTTTTTATGTTGCAGATATTCTTTAGTGACATTCCAGCTGGGTACAGAATTCAAACTCAATTGTTATTGCCTATTAGTATTTTTAAAACATTATGTCAGTTTTTTTTCTATTTTTGTTGTTAATAGTTTTTGTTTATCAACAAAATAATCAACATTTTATTGATAAATGTGCTGTAAATTTCCAGTGGAAGTTTAAGCTTTACAACTAATACGGACAACAACTTGACAATATATTTCAAAATTATAAGGTCATATACTCTTTACCAAGCCATTTCACTTCTAGGAATTCACAATATACATATACTCATAGAATGACCTTTGAAAATCATCATACTGCTTGAAACTTTCCAATACCTTCTTTCCTCATTCAAAGTAAAAGTCAAAGTGCTTGCACAATCCTACCACGCTCCATGAGGTTTATCACCTTGCTCTCCTCACTTCACCTCCTGTCACTCCCTTCCTTGCTCTCTTCTGTCCATCTTAGGGATTTTGCAGTTGTTTCTGTCTGCAAAGTACTTACCAATATATCTGCCTGACTTATTCACTCATCTTCTCAAGAATATTTTTTATAATCCTACATAAAATAGCTGGCATTGCCACCAAAATTCTCTCACCCTCATCCTGCTTTATTTTTCTCAGTAGAACTTACTGCTATTTGACATACGATATTTTACTTTTTATTTGTTGTTTATCTGTCTCATCAGTTAGAGTATCAGCTCCATGAGGGCAAGGGATTGGTTTTATTTATTTATTTTACTGTGTCCACACACAAGTGCCTAAAACTGTGCCTGACATATAAAAATAAATATGCATTGAATTAGTGAAATTATGTACATGCCCATAGGTAAAATTATGTTTGTGCAATGTTATTTTTTGCATAATTCTTTGTAGAACCAAAAAATTTTAGAAACAACCTGTATTGGTTAATTTTATGTATCAATTTGACTGGCCTACAGTGATACAGGAGCTAGAAAGGAATTACTTAGGGAGATAATGAGGGTAAAGGAGTCCTGGGCAAGGCTTCCCTTTTAACAAAAAGCAGACCCCAAATCATTTTTTTTTTTCTAACAAAGAGCAGCCTGAAAAATCGAGCTGCAAACATAGATATGCAAGCTGGAAACTTGCGTGGGTGAATGCCAGCAGCTGTACCAATAGGAAAAGGCCACCTGAGGGCTGGGCATATCCAACATGGAAGCTCCATCATCCCTTTTCTTTGTCACCACAGGTAAAGAGGCAGGCAACATGGTGCCAGTCAGGTAGAGAACCCATCTGCATAATAAAAGATTAGAGTGGGCCAGGCGCCGTGGCTCACAACTGTAATCCCCGCACTTTGGGAGGTCGAGGAGGGCAGATCACGAGGTCAGGAGCTCGAGACCAGCCTGGCCATAGTGAAATCCCATCTCTACTAAAAATACAAAAAAATTAGACGGGTGTGGTGGCACGCGCCTGTAGTCCCAGCTACTCGGGAGGCTGAGGCAGGGAATCACTTGAACCTGGGAGGCGGGGGTTGCAGTGAGCGGAGATTACGCCACAGCACTCCAGCCTGGTGACAGAGTGAGAGTTGTCTCAAAAAAAAAAAAAAAAAAATTAGAGGGGGGCAGCCAGCTTCTTCGTGCGCTATGCAAACAGCACACCTAGTCCTAACCAGTTCTTTGAGCACTATTCAAATGGCACACCTGGTCCCACCAACCTCTCATGCCCTATGTAAATCAGACACTGCCTCCTCAAGCTCATCTGTAAAACCTCCTGCACTTAACGTCGGACCGGAGGACCCATTCAGGACCCCCATCTCTCTGCAGGAGAGAACTTTTCTCTTTCTTTCACCTATTAAACCCCCATTCTCAACCTTATTCCTTATGTGTCCATGTCCTTGATTTCCTTGACATGGGACAATAAACCTTGAGTATTACTCCAGACGAACAATGCCACTTCAACAGGACACCTAGGTACCTGGTAAAACCATATTTGTGAGTGTGTCCATCAGGATGTTTCTAGAAAAGATCAGGATTTGCATTGGTGAACTGAGTAAAGCCTATGGTTCTCCCCATTAAGGGTGTGCGTCATTCAATCCATTGAGGGTCTGCATAGAACAAGAAGGTGGAGAAAGGGCTAGCTCATTCTCTATGCTTGAGCTGTGACATCCATGTTCTCCTGCCCTTGGACATCCATGTTCCTGATTCTCAGGCTTTTGAACTCAGACCTAGACTTACACTATCACTCTCTGATTCCCAGGCCTTTGGACTTGGGCAGAATTATACCACTGCCTTCTCTTGTTCTCTGGCTTGCAGGCAGAAGATTGTAGGAATTCTTGGCTTTTATAATCATGTGATCCAATTCCTATAACAAATCTCCTTTTATATATCTGTCTTGGTCTGTCTGGGCTCCTCTAATTAAATATCGTAGACTGGGTAACTTATAAATAACAAACATTTATTTCTCACTGTTCTGGAGGCTGGAAAGTCCAAGGTCGAGGCACTGGTAGATTGGTGTCTGATGAGGGCCTGCTTTGTCATAGAAGGCACCTTCTTACTGTGTCCTCACATGGTGGAAGGGGCAAGGCTGCTCTCTGGGGCCATTTTATAAGGGCACTAATCTACTCATCCCATTCATGAGGACAGTCCTCATGACCTAATCACCCCACAAAGGCCGTTATCTCCTAATACCTTCACTCTGTGATCAGGTTTTTACATAGGAATTTGGGGAACACAAATATTTACACCATAGCTATAATTACACACACACATGCACCACACACACACACACACAATTCTCAGAGGTTCTCTGAGAATCTTAACAGATAATCATAGCAATCTAACTGTTCATCATAGCAATCTGGATAAACAATTATGCCGCATCCTATGTGACAGAATGCAGTGGAGTATCTCTTCATGTATTTAAATTAATTTAATTTTCTTCAAATTTTATTTTAAGTTCAGGGTTACATGTGCAAGATGTGCAGGCTTGTTACCTAGGTAAACATGTGCCATGAGGCTTTGCTGCACAGATCATCATCTCCTCACCTAGGTATTAAGCCCAGCATCTATTAGCTGTTCTTCCTAAGGCTCTCCCTCCCCCCAGGCCCCCTCTCCAACGGGACCCAGTATTGTTGTTCCTCCCATGTGTCCCTGTGTTCTCATCATTCAGCTCCCACTTATAAGTGAGAACATGTGGTATTTGGTTTTCTGTTCCTGCATTAGTTTGCTGAGGATAATGGCTTCCAACTGCATCCATGTCCCTGCAGAGGATATTACCTCATTCCTTTGTATAGCTACATAGTATTTCATGGTGTATATGTACCACATTTTCTTTTTTTCTTTTCCTTGAGACAGAGTCTCACTCTGTCACCCAGGCTGGAGCACAGTGGCAAGATTTCTCAGCTCACTGCAGCCTCTGCCTCTTAGGTTCAAATTATCCTGCCTCAGCCTCCCAAGTAGCTGGGATTACAGGCTCATGACACCACACCCAGCTAATTTTCATATTTTTAGTAGAGATGGGGTTTCTCCATGTTAGCCAGGCTGATCTCGAACTCCTGACCTCAAGTGATCTACCCGCCTTGGCCTCCCAAAGTGCTGACATTACAGGTATGAGCTACCATGCCCGGCCATGTACCACATTTTCTTTATCCAGTCTATCATTGATGGGCATTTAGGTTGATTCCATCTTCATGTATTTTAAATTCCCTTAAGTCTTTTTCTTATTTTTACCCTTCTATGCTGTCACCAGATAATATGCTCAGATCTCTCTTTTCATTTATTAATCATATCAGCTGTACCTAATATAATGTTTAACCCAATTATTCAATATTATATTCATATATTGCATTTTTCATTTTTATTTCTGGAAGTTCCATTTGGTCATTTTTCAAATCTTCTGGTCATTATTGCATAGTGCCTCAATCTTTACTCATATTTTTTATTTCTAATTTCTGTGTTTATTCATTTTAAACATATTTTATTGTCATTTTCTGATGATTCTATTATTTCAAGTCCTTTGTAGTTCAGTCCCCAAAGGGGACTGTTTCCTCTGCTTTTGTTCATGGTGGGTTATTTATTAGTGTTTTGTAGTTTTGGATTGTGAGTTTATCATCAGTTAGTTCTTCATTATCGGAAACTTGTTTGACCTGGGAAGATGTTGTATCACTTTGTACTGAATGTTGTGTCTGCTACTTAAAAACCTAAAGGGTAGTAAAAATGATGGATCTTGCTATTACTAGCTTGGAGCTTCTTGAACTGAGCAGGAATTGCACATTGACTCCCTCCTAACCTTGTAAGAGGATAAGCCTATAGTTACATGTCTCAGGGGAGCACTTTTTCTATACCACAAATTAGACATAGATGGAAAAGTTAATTATCAATGCTTTATGCCTATATATAGGGTGTTTTTTTCCTATTCAACACGTCTACTGAAGGTTATAACCTCCTCATGAAGACCCAATCATGTATTTCCTGTTCCTTTCTGTCTATTAAAATCCCGTATTCTTGTTTACCAAGTTACCAACATGCCTATAGTTCTGTACTGTTAGCTCAAACTCATTATTCTAGTTTTCAATTCCTCTTCATTTTGGCTGCTGGATATTCCCATTCTTCTTGCAGGTTTACAATGAAAATTATTTTTGTTACATCCTGTATAATTTCTAGATGTTTCATACTGGGAATATATTTGGGCTCTCTGATTTACCATATTACCAGAAAATAGAAGTGACAATTTATCATTAAGACTACATTTTGACCAAATACCTGATGTTGCTTAACCCAGGTTAATAAATAGTTTAAAAATGAGATTTGAAGGCAAAGTAAAAAATGTTTTGTTTAAATTTATGCTGCTGGTGGAAGACATCTTCAGGCTTTATTTTGTTTTTTTGAGGAAAATAAGCACAAGAAACACTTGTAAATACTCTCATGGGGAAGCAATTTCTAAATTCCTTTGGCTTAACATTCAAAGTATTCATATATCATGGCACTTTCTCGACATTTATCCTTAATTTTTCTCTATCACTCTACTCATCCAATTTATCATAAATCCTATTGGTTTTATCTTTAAAACAGAACTAGAATCTGGACATTTTAACTCCCCACTGCTAACACCATAATCCAAGTCACCATCATCATCAGCCTGGACTTTTGAATCTCCTAAGTTACCTCACTGTCTCTATGTTTGTCCTCTATTGCCGATTCTCCATATAGCCAACATAAGATAGATCACACCCCTACACTAAATCCTCTGGTGGATTTCCAAAATATTTAGAATAAAACGCAAAGCCCTTTCCTTGGTCTACATCATCAAGCCTTTGGTTCCTCTTCACCACATTTTTCATGTCTTCCCTTCACTCCACTTTAGACCCCATGCCTTCCCTAGTGTTCACCAAATATGCCAAGCATGCACTTGGCTCAAATTCTTGGCACTAGCTGTTCCCATTGCCTAAACACTCTTCCTCCAGATTCTGCATGGTTTTCTCCCTCACTTTATTCAGATCTCTGCTCAAATGTCATTCCATTAGTGAGGTCTTCCCTGAGCATCTTACCTAAAGTAGTACCCTTATCATCATTATCTATCTCTTATATTGCTTTATTTTTCATAATATTTGTCACCAATCTGTCATTACATTAGAATTAATTTGCTTATTTGTTTATTGAAATTCTCCCTCTACCAGCATGTTAACTCCATGAGGGCAGGATCTTGGCTTTGTTCCCTGAGGGCTCCCTAATTCCTAGAACAGTGGCTGGGACATAGTAGACACTCAGTAAATCTTTGTTGGATGAATAAATAATTTTGCCCAGTAGTTGTTAGTTTTATACACAATCTTTCCTGTAGACCATAAGTTCCTCAAGAGCAGGAATTCTGGTTTTAATTTTTGTGTGCCCAACAATTCCAACATTGCCTGGTACGTGGTAGTTACCAAACAAATCTTTGTTAAATGTCGGAAAAAATATGGTAGTTCTTTACTCCAAAACACCATACTAAACAATCCAAAGCAGATTTAACTGAAAGTATTTTGGCAGGTGTAAATGTAATAATCGCCAAATCACATTGTTGTGCAGCTATAGTAAAATAAATGATCCTTTCTTTAATGAGTTGATAATAAAATTGGGAGACAAAATTGATGCATGCGAAACAATCATATAAATTAAATATGAATTAGAATGCATTTGGCAATACGTTCAGTGAAAGGCAGCAGGAAGAAACTGTCTTGCCCAAAGGCAGACCTCTAAAAATAAACATATATACTGCCTGAATTAACAATTGGCTTAATAAAAATGTGTTTGGGTCTTGATAGCCTAGGAAAATAAGAATGGAAGACATTAGAATGAATTTAAATAAATTATAATTTATAGAGTTTCTTTTTAGGCAATATAACTTACTCCTTACTATGGACGATAAAAAAATTAGTTCCTGCTCCGAAGAACTTTGAAACATTATTTGAGTAAAGAAGCCTGGTACTTAAGAGGAGCTAAACAATTGAGCACTGCCAACAATGACAAGATAGTGTAAGATAAGGGTCTCACTAACGTATGAATAGGGTTCAGGGAAGGAAAAGAACACCGTTGACTGGGGTTATTAGAATGGTTTCTTAGAGGAAAAAGTGAAAGTAAAGAGTGCTTTTCAGTTCAAACTGGCCTTTTGTGGATACCTACTTGTTTTACAATTGATGTGCAAAGTCTAATGACATTCCTACTGTTGTACTGTGGACTCCACTAGTAAAAAAACACCACAATTTCTTTGCCTTGTTTTTTGTTGTATTATTTTAAAAGAAGTTCAAGGATCATGTACCTCCTTTTACCCGGCCCACCCGAGTTAAATGTACAACTGTCTTCATGTAATGAATCATGAGGATTGGATGTTACTAATTCTACACCTGTTATTTGCCAATGACAGCTAGAAAAACAACTTTGCCTTCTAAAATGTTATGTTAAATTTTTTAAATACAGAATATCAGATGTATCTCAATGCTTTAGGATCAAAGTAGTCCATTGCTGGAAAAAAATGATTTTTTAAATGACACATTCCTTTGAAATAAAATAAGCAATATCTACCATTTCCATCTCTGCTGATCATGTGTAGTGAATCCTGTCCTCTACAGAAGTAGGGATTCCATGAAGGAATATAAATCATTCTGCTACAAAGACACATGCACACATATGTTTATTACAGCACTATTTACAATAGCAAAGACATGGAACCAACCCAAATGCCCATCAATGATAGGCTGGATAAAGAAAATGTGGTACGTAGATACCATGGAATACTATGCAGCCATAAAAAAGAACGAGATCTTGTCCTTTGCAGGGACGTGGATGAAGCTGGAAGCCATCATCCTCACCAAACTAACACAAGAACAGAAAACAAAACACCACTTGTTCTCACTCGTAAGTGGGAGTTGAACAGTGAGAACAAATGGACACAGAGAAGGGAGCAACACACACTGGGGCTTGTCTGGGGGTGAGGGGCAAAGGGAGGGAGGGCATTAGGACAAATACCTAATGCATGCAGGGTTTAAAACCTATATGACGAGTTGATAGGTGCAGCAAACCACCATGGCACATGTACACCTATGTAACAAACCTGCACGTTCTGCACTTGTATCCCAGAGCTTAAAGTAAAATAAATAAATAAATAAATAAATAAATAAGAAGTAGGGATTCCAGATACCAAGGCCAACCTAAGGTTCCTGTATCCTGTGATCTTGAGGTTCTTCCAATGACTTGGCATAATTTTCCAGATGACTACAGTATGTGAAACTAGTAGTCCCAAAGTCCACAATTTATGGAAGTGCCAAATTTTATTTTAAAAGTAGTCTTTTGGTTAAATGGGAGTGTGGTGGGATTATAACTCTTAGGATAATGTGTTACAATTGTAGGTGATTTAAACATACATTCTGTAAGTCAAGTGCTTTCATTTTATTCTATTTGTAGGTAGAGTAATTTTCGTGCTTTTGTTATTGTTAACAAATCCACTTGAGTAATCCAGAATCAGCATAGGATTTCTTTTGTCTTTCTTCTACCATAATTTTGCATTTTTTTTTCCTCTTTTGGCTTTGTTTATATTTTTAAGTGATTATACAATAATTCAAATGGCAGTCTGAAAGGATTATAATTCTTAGGAAAGTGTTTTATAAATGACTATCACATAAATGTGAATCTTACTAGTAAATTGTATTTCTAGAAGTGTGGATCTGATTTCTAGAAGTGTGGATTTGTCATTTCTATTTAACAAATGTGTTCCACCCATTGATCCAGAAATACTGCAATTTTTTTTTTTTTAGACGGAGTCTCACTCTGTCACCAGGCTGGAGTGCAGTGGTGTGATCTCTGCTCACTGCAACCTCCACCTCCCGGGTTCAAGTGATTCTCCTGCCTCAGCCTCCAGCATACCTGGGATTACAGGTGTGTAATTAGATATGTGAAAAATCCAAGACACTAAGCTGAAAAAGAAATAAAATTCAGGCTGGGTTCAGTGGGTCACACTGGTAATCCCAACACTTTGAGGGGCCGAAGCAGGAGGATCCCAACTTGCGCCCGGGAGTTTGAGACCAGCCTGGGCAAAATAATGAGACTCTGTCTCTACAAAAAATGTTTAAAAATAGCTTGGCATGGTGGCGAACACCTGTAGTTCCAAGTACCTGGGAGGCTGAGGTAGGAGGATCACCTAAACCTAGA